>NC_064848.1:205196436-205378936 GCF_024139225.1 Suncus etruscus | reverse complement strand
GCGCTGCTGGGCGCTCTGGCTTTTGGGTCTCTGCATTCTGGTTTTTGACCAGCATGGAGCCCAAAGGGAAGATGGCTGAAAGGAGTTCAAAATGCAGGGCCAAGAATAACTAGTGCTTGAAAGGTTATGAGATAGGCCACACACATGTGGTGAATAGGGAATGAATAAACTTAATGCTTCCTGATGCCTGTTTCTGGATAAGTCTGATTTCCACCTTTCACCTGGGCCTGGGACCCACCGGCTGGATGGGGGATGAAGCCACGTGGCTGGGGTTTAAGCACAAAGGCCTCCATCCATCGCCATCCAGCCCCTTCGTTAATTATTTGATTCTACAGCCCGGGACCAGCCTTGCAGGAAGGAAAGTAAATAATTCTCTGGAAAAGGAGGTTATATATTTAAAAAAAAAAATGAAGGAAGGAAGGGAAAAAAATAAAATAAACTATGCACCAGAAAAAAAAAAAAGAGGGAAACTGTGTAGTACATCTGGCAAATTCTGGAATATGTACTCAATAAAGGAGAAATAAATAGATGGTTGCACACACGCAAAAAAAAATAAATAAATAAGGAAGGGGAGAGCCACACCGTGGTCTGGCCATGGGGCCATCAACACGAGGTACCGCGCCCTAGTCGGGCTCGGTGTGACCCTCGGCTACCCCCTGACAATTTGAGGGGGCTTGGACACACTTGGGGTTAACAGGCAGCAACATCCATGGAACACAGGCTCAGGGCTCGGGGTCCAGGCAGGGCAGGACAGGGCACGCAGTTCCTCGCATGACCACCAGAGGACACTGTGGTGAAACGCACCAGGCACCCCTTCCTCGGTTTGGGGTCTGGCGGGGCACATAGCTGCAAAGGGCAGAAAAACTAACTAACTAACTAATTAACTAATTAACTAAATAAATAAATAAATAAATAAATAAATAAATAAATAAATAAATAAATTTCTCCTGGTTTGGAGGACCATATGCCAGAAAATCAAACCATGGTCCATCCGAGGTCAGCCACATGCAAGGCAAATGCCCTGCCACTGCACCACCGATCCAGCCCTTATATTATATGAATTTATATATAAATCTATAAATTTTATATATTATATATAATTATATAAATATATTTATATATAAATTCATCAGCATAGTTAATACCAATTCATTAGGGGCCAGAGCAGTGACGCAAGCAGTAAGGCTTCTGACTTGCATGTGCTACCCTAGGATGGACCAAGGTTCTATCCCCGGGCAGCCCATATGGTCCCCTGAGCCAGGAGCGATTTCTGAGTGCATATCCAGGAGTAACCCCTGAGCGTCATCGGGTGTGGCCCCCCAAAAAAAACTCCAAAATGAATTCATTAATTGTATATACTATATAATTATTATATGTTTATTTATGTAATCACGTATAAGTATATAAATAGGGCATAATGATATCTTATATCGCAATGTTATATCATATATCAATTATATATATATATTTTTTTTTTTTTTTATTTTTTTTTTTTTTTGGTTTTTGGGCCACACCCGGCGGTGCTCAGGGGTTACTCCCGGCTGTCTGCTCAGAAATAGCTCCTGGCAGGCACGGGGGACCATATGGGATGCCGGGATTCGAACCACCATCCGAACAATGTTGGTTGCATGCAAGGTAAATGCCTTACCATTATGCTATCCAGCACCTCCAAGGTTTTTTTTTTGGTTTTTTTTTTTTTTGGTTTTTGGGCCACACCCAGCAGTGCTCAGGGGTTACTCCTGGCTGTCTGCTCAGAAATAGCTCCTGGCAGGCACGGGGGACCATATGGGACACCGGGATTCGAACCAACCACCTTTGGTCCTGGATCGGCTGCTTGCAAGGCGAACGCCGCTGTGCTATCTCTCCGGGTCTTAATTATATTATTCTTGGAATCAGAAGACTACATCTTGGAATAAGAAGACTACACAGACTCTTATGACCCCTGGTCAACCATAAGAGGGGTCTGTTTTTTAAGAGCTGAGAAATCAGTTAGGAGGGACCCCTTGTAGCTGTCATTTAGGAACAGTTGCCAGCCGAGTGTATAAGCCCCCCTGTGCCTCCATGCCATCTCTCCGGCTCCAGGGGACAGGCATTTTTTTAACCAGGGTTATTGTGGTACAGTGTCCACCACCACTCCTCATTCAGTGGAAGTCTAACCATCCTGTGTGGACCACAGTGTCCCCTTAATGAAGTAAAGCTAAGGGTACTTAAAACTTTAGCAGAAGAACAATTTAAATTGGGGCATATTGAAACATCATTTTCAGAATGGAATTCTCCTGTCTTTGCAATACCAAAAAAATCAGGCAAATAGCAACTATTAATCCTCTCACAGGAGGCTGGAGAGATAGCATGGAGGTAGGGCATTTGTCTTGCATGCAGAAGGACTGTGGTTCGAATCCCGGCATCCCAGATGGTCCCCCGTGCCTGCCAGGGGCGATTTCTGATCCCAGAGCCAGGAGTAACCCCTGAGCAAAGCCAGGTGTGACCCAAAAAACAAAAAAAAAAAATTGTATGGCAAAATGTAAATGCTACTCTGGTTCCAGTGGGAACCCTCTATCCTGGCCTTACTTCTACTGCGATTCCTAAAGATTGGTCACTAGGAGCTGAAGTAATAGTACAGCAGGCAGGGCACTTGTCTTACACACAGCTGACCCAGGTTCAATCCCCCGGCATCCCTATGGTCCCCCAAGCCTGCCAGGAATGATTTCTGAGCACAGAGCAGAGAGTAACTCTTGAGTTCTGCCTAGAGTGGCCCCAAAATAAAACAAATCAAGATTGATCATTAGTAGTAATAGATATTAAAGACTGTTTTTACAATATTCTTAAATCCCCAAATAACTGCAGATGCTCTGCATTTCCTATTCCTTCTTTAAATCATAAGGCACCTATGTTCAGCTTTCAGGGGACTGTTTTACCTCAGGGAACGACTAACTCACCTACTATGTGTCAATATTTTGTTGATATAGCTCTATGTTCTTCTCATGCAAGATTTCCTCATGCTTACATTATCCACTACATGGATGATATTCTGATAGCATGTTCTAATGAGAGGGAACTTCAAATTCTACATGAGGATGTAATGGCACATTTGCCAGAAGCTGAATTTTAAGTTGCAACAGCAAAAATTCAGATGCTGCCCCCATATAAATATTTGGGTTGTATTCTAGAGTGCACTATGGTAAATCCTCAGAAAATTTAGAAAATTTCTAAATTTCAGAAATTTTCTATCAGCCCAAAAGACCTTAAAACACTCCATGATTTTCAGAAACTTTGGAGAGATAGTAATTGGGTCTGCCCCTCTCTTGGTATTTCTAACTCAGAACTTAGTCATTTGTTCCTCACTCTAGGAGACTCTGCCTTGAAGACCCCAAGACAATTAACTCCAGAGACTCAGAAGGAATTGGAGTTTTTTTATGGCCCAACTCCAGATGTCCCACTTTTCTCAGTTTACTTTTTGCAGCATCCCAGTCCCCAAATGCTACAATTGTTCAATTATCAGGCCCATTACAATGGATTTATTTATATAACAATCTCACCCTATTGTACCATATTTGGAATTAATAGCTGCTCTAATAATTAAAGGGAGACTGATAGCACATGCTTTCTTGTGATATAACCCCCATATCATTGTGCTACTGTTGTAGTAAAGCAGATTAATTATGGAGTCCTGGATGGAGGTGGATCATGATGAGATGGATGGAAAGACCTTTCTCTGCCTTTCTCTGCCTGCCCAGGCCATGCCCCTGCAACCCCCTCCAGCCGGCCGGGTCTGCAGGGTTCAGGGCAGCATAGAGGAAAAGACTCACAGCAGTCGGGTTTCAGGAGGCATAAAGCTTTATTCAAGGCCCTAGCCAACAGATGTGGCTTCTATCATAACCTTTCAAACAGCCTATTCCAGCCACCCTCGTATTTCTTTTTTTTCCCTTTGAACATCTTGATTACATATATGATTGTGATTAGGTTTCAGTCATGTAAAGAACACCCCCTTCACCAGTGCAACCTTCCCATCACCAATATTCCAAATCTCCCTCCATCCCACCCCACCCCCACCTGTACTCTAGACAGACTTTCCAGTTCCCTCATTCAGTCACATGATTATGGTAGTTCTCAGTGTGGTTATTTCTCTAACTGCACTCACCACTCTTTGTGGTGAGCTTCATGAAGTGAGCTGGAAGTTCCAGCCCTCCTATCATTGTCTCTGAGGATTGTTGCAAAAAATGACTTTTATTTTTCTTAAAACCCATAGATGCGTGAGACTATTCTGCGTCTCTCTATCTCCCTCTGATTTATTTCACTCAGCATGATAGATTCCATGTACATCCATGTATAGAAAAATTTCATGACTTCATCTCTCCTGATAGCTGCATAATATTCCATTGTGTATATGTACCACAGTTTCTTTAGCCATTCGTCTGTTGAAGGGCATCTTGGTTGTTTCCAGAGCCTGGCTATTGTGAATAGTGCTGCAATAAATATTGCTGGTGGGAATGCCGTCTAGTCCAACCTCTATGGAAAGGGATATGAAGATTCCTCCAAAATCTGGAAATTGAGCTCCCATTCGAGTTAGCTATTCCACTCCTAGGGATATACCCTAAGAACACAAGAATACGGCCCGGAGAGATAGCACAGCGGCGTTTGCCTTGCAAGCAGCCGATCCAGGACCAAAGGTGGTTGGTTCGAATCCCGGTGTCCCATAGGGGCCCCCGTGCCTGCCAGGAGCTATTTCTGAGCAGACAGCCAGGAGTCATCTCTGAGCACCGCCAGATGTGGCCCAAAAACAAAAACAAACAAACAAAAAAATTCCAAAAGCCACAAAGTCTAAAGTGAAAATTAACATATCAGCCCTTTCCATAAACAAAACTTTTCTACAAAATATACCTGTAACTTAAATTTTTGTTTGTTTGTTTGTTTTTGGATCACACCCAGCAGCACTCAGGGGTTACTCCTGGCTCCACGCTCAGAAATATCTCCTGGCAGGCTTGGGGGACCATATGGGATGCTGGGATTCGAATCAATGACCTCCTGCATGAAAGGCAAACGTCTTACCTCCATGCTATCTCTCCGGCCCCTAAAATTTTCTTTTCTTTTTTTTTTTTTTTTGTGGTTTTTGGGTCATACCCGGCAGTGCTCAGGGGTTATTCCTGGCTCCATGCTCAGAAATTGCTCCTGGCAGGCACTGGGGACCATATGGGATGCCGGGATTTGAACTGATGACCTTCTGCATGAAAGGCAAACGCCTTACCTCCATGCTATCTGGAACTTCCTTGTTCCTATTCTTCTTAATGCTATTTAACCAAATATTTTTTTCCTGGAACTTTCTTGTTCCCATTAACCTTTCCCTAAACAAAATTACGAGAACATTTATACAGAAAATACATTTTGAAAACAGGCCACTACATTAAAATACACAGTAAAACATTGTGCGATTGGGAACATTTATTATGAAAAAGTATAAAGCACGTTTAAATCAGCAAGAAAATGACTTAGATCAAGAGATTCACCTGAAAGTTAGATGCAGGTGTGTGGGTGTACCCATTTGAGACCCTAGACCCTCCCATTTCTGGGAGGGGTCTTGGGAACCGGATAGTAGGTGTAACTTTACCTGCAAGCCCCTCCCATTCCTGGGAGGGGTTTGGAAAAAGGTAGATAAGGCTGGGACCAAGGGAATTCGGGCTTTTGGCTCTTTGCCCTTTGGCCGTTCCTCTCTTGGCCCAGCTCGGCTCCCTGGCTTTTGGATCTTGGGGCTGCATGGAGCCCAAAGGAAAGATGGCTGAAAGGAGTTTAGATGCAGGGCCAAGAATAACTATTGCTTAAAAGGTTATGAGATAGGCCACACACATGTGGTGAATCGGGCTTGAATAAAGATGATTCTTCCTGAAGCCTGCCTGTGAGTGAGTTTTGATTACGCCGATTACCTGGGCCTGGGACCCGGTCAGCTGGATGGGGATGAAGCCACGTGGCTGGGGCCTAAGCACAAAGGCCTCCATCCATCTCCATCCAGCCCCATCGTTAATTATTTGACACAACACAGGTGGTTTTAAATAATTTTTTTTGGTTGGACTTTGCTATTTTCTCCCATTTAAAAATTTTTAAAAAAGGGGCCGGAGAGATAGCATGGAGGTAAGGCGTTTGCCTTTCATGCAGGAGGTCATCGGTTCGAATCCCGGCGTCCCATATGGTCCCCTGTGCCTGCCAGGAGCAATTTCTGAGCCTGGAGCCAGGAATAACCCCTGAGCACTGCCGAGTGTGACCCAAAAACCACAAAAAAACAAAAACAAAAACAAAAACAAAAACAAAAAATTTTTAAAAAAAATTTTTAATATTTTTATCCTATAATCAACACCAATTGTCCAAACGTGAACATTCTGTGGACTTTTCATTTTATCCCATCACTGAATTGTCCAGAGGCTGGGCTTCTCCCAGGCCGCTCAGCACGTGGCTTTATTTCCATGGAATCCAGGCCCCACAGCTGTTCAGGGCTGGGTCCACTCAAGTCTTTCCACTTGCCTGGTCCAGAGAACAGATCCCAGTAGGAGCTGTGCGCCTGCCAGCTTTGGCCTAATCACAAGCTTCTTTGCCACAGCTAGGGCACTCAGACGCACATCTCAGCCACTGCTTGTTGTGTGCCCAGGAGCCGCTGCCTCCGCCTCTTACCTCTCTGGCCCGTGGGCTGCAGGACCAGAGCTGAAATGGCCAGCGTCAGAAGGGAAGAAGTCCAGTGCTTCTCGCTGAGAAGGCGACCCACCACAGCCGCTGCTGCTCTGCTGTAGCTTTTGCCGCTGCAGGCGTGTCTGGGTGCTGAAAGCAACTCGGGTCATCTGAGTCCAAAGTTTCAAATTCGAAATCCACGTCCAGGCTGAAGGTCATAATCATAAATCAGTTCATTTAAAGAAGCTTTTTCTTCCTGGTCCTTTTCCAATCGTCTCTGAGAATGCCAAGGTCCTTGGAAAAAGGAATTTTTGCAGAAAAAATCGCAGTCATAGGCCTTAAATGGGGGTGATCCAAGCTTTCACCTTCCCTCCTTCACTGGCCCTTCCCCCAGAAGGGACTCCACCATGTTCAGCAATGGATCCATGTGGCCCAAGGTTTTGGGCTCACTCCAGCTGAAAAGAACCAAAATCAAACACAAGAACCGATATCTCACCAACATAGTTGTCTTCTCGGTCCAGGGTTCAAATCAACATTCAGGCCCCAAAATGTTGATTAACATTTATTATACAACCCAGGATGGCTGTGGATGCTGGTGAGATGAAGGGATGGAGACCTTTCTCTGCTGGCCAGGTCCACACACCTGCAACCCCAGCCAGCCGGACAGGTCTGCAGGTTCAGGATAGCAGCAGGGAAATTGGTCCACAGACAGTCAGGTTTTAGGAAACATGAAGCTTTATTCAAAGGCCCTAGCCAACAGGTGTGGCTTCAATCATAACCTTTTACTCTGGGTCTATAGTCAGCCCTGCACTTAAAATTTGTCTCTCATCACTCTCCATCTTGCCAGCACTCCTGCTTCTCTCTTGCTCAGTCTCTCTCCAAAACCCCCTTCCTGCCCCTGAGACAATCCTTTTGTTACCCGCCTAAGACCCTTCCAGAAATGGGCAGGTCTTAGCATCAGATAAGATGGGAGTGGGGTGACACTATCTATTTCTAAAAAGGAAACTGACTCAATTTTATTTCTCAGTAAAGTTCTTCAAAGAGCTTTGGCTGATTTCTCAGAACTTTCCTCATACTATCTGAAAGTAAAAACGTGGGACTTTGGGGCTGGAGTGATAGCACATTGGGTGGGAATTTGTCTGACACGTGGCTGACTCAGGTTTGATCCCTGGCATCCAATATGGTCTCCTGAGCCTGACAGCAGTAACTTTTGAGCACATAGCCAGGAGTAATCCCTGAGTGCTGCTGGTGTAACCCAAAAAACAAACCAACCAATCAACAAACTTCAGACTTTTTAAAGGACTCCCTTTGTAATTTCTCCCATCATGTGTTCCCTCCTATTCCAAATGTCCTAGTATTTATATTGATGGCTCATCCTCAGGGAAAGGAGGTGGGATCATTGGCCCATCCCTCACCAAACAATGTGCCCCAATTATAACTCAGCACAACAAGTAAAACTTGCCACTTTGATTGATTTATTCTCCCATATGTCAGACCCATGTAATATTGTGAATAACTCAGCCTATGTAGTTGGTCTTTTTCTTGAAATCGTCAAACTGTTTCCATATACACTCACTGTGGTTCAATATTTACTTCAACAACTGCAAGCTATGTTACAAAAGTTCTCTGAGAATATTTTCATCACTCATATAAAATCTTATTCTGGTCTTCCTAGTCCAATGACTTTAGGAAAATAATCAGCTAATCGCCTAGCGGCGATGCTCAGGGGTTACTCTTGGCTGTCTGCTCAGAAATAGCTCCTGGCAGGCACGGGGGACCCTATGGGACACCAGGATTTGAACCAACCACCTTTGGTCCTGGATGGGCTGCTTGCAAGGCAAACACCACTGTGCTATCTCTCCGGGCCCAGCAATGCCAATATTTAAGTCACTTGTAGCAGGGCACTACTACACACAAATGCCCGTCACCTTCATGTACAATATAGCATCCTACTAAGACATGCCAGATTGTCTGTAGTTGTTCTGTTCAATTCCTCTGAATTGCAAATCTCATGTGATGAGATCTAATTCTTTTTATGTTTTTGTTTTGTTTTGTTTTTTGTTTGGGTCACACCCAGCAGCACTCAGGAGTTACTCCTGGCTCTAAGCTCAGAAATTGCCCCAGGCAGGCTCGGGGGACCATATGGGATGCCAGGATTCAATCCACCTTCCTTCTTCATGCAAGGCAAACACCTTGTCTCCATGCTATCTCTCCAGCCCCGAGAGCTAATTCTTGAGGTCTGAAGACAAATGAATTATGGCAAATGGATGTGACTCATATAACTTCCTCCCAAACAAACCATATCTACACGTACTTATTGATACACAGACTTTTCTTTTTACTTGGCTGAATTTCTGACTTCAGAAAGAGCTAAAACCACTTGTTCCTTTTCAGTACAATGCTTTTCTGTTATGAATGTTCCTACTACCATCAAAACTAATAATGGACCAGCCTACATTAGTAAAACTTTTCAATTGTTTTGTAATGAATGGCAAAACAAGCACATTACTGAAATCCCATATAATCCTCAAGGACGAGCCATTGTTGAATGTGCTCATAGGACTAACTATCAAAACCCAATTATTTAAAAACAGAAAAGAGGGTATGCCTCCACTTGATTTCCTATCCTTAACATTATTTTCTTTAAAAAATTGTTTTTGGGGGCCGGAGAGATAGCATGGAGGTAAGGCGTTTGCCTTTCATGCAGGAGGTCATCGGTTCGTATCCCGGCGCCCCATATGGTCCCCCGTGCCCGCCAGGAGCAATTTCTGAGCCTGGAGCCAGGAATAACCCCTGAGCACTGCCGGGTGTGACCCAAAAACCAAAAAACAAACAAAAAAAATTGTTTTTGGTTTTTGGGTCACAACTGGCAGGACTCAGGGATTACTCCTGGCTCTATGCTCAGATCATTCCTGGCAGGCTCAGGGGACCATATGGTGAAGCCTCATCCCTCCTTTCTTCCTAGGTAACTTGACCTTATCTGCAAGACCCCGCCCATTCCTGGGAGGAGTCTTGGAAAAGGTAGATAAAGCCTTTGACCCAGGGGATTGGGGGCCGCCCTTTTTGGTCTTTGGCCAGCATGGAGGTCAAAGGAAAGATGGCTGACAGGAGTTAAGATGCAGGGCTAGCTAAGAATGACTGAATGCTTAAAAGGTTATGATATAGGCCACACATGTGGTGGATAGGGCATGAATAAAGATGATGCTTCCTGATGCCTGTCTCTGGATGAGTCTGATTCCGCAGTTCACCTAAACCTGGGACCCGCCAGCTGAATGGGGATTGCAGAGCCACGTGGCCTGGGATGGCAGAGAAAAATCCTTCCATCCATCCATTTCTATCCAGATCCATCGTTAATTATTTAATGCAACATCATGGGATCCCAGGATTCAAACCACCGTCCTTCAGCATGTGAGGCAAATGCCCTACCTCTATGCTATCTCTCTGGCTCCTATTTTCTTTCTTTTTTTTTTTTAATTTTCCACAAAGGGAAACTCATACAGCTGCTGAAAAGCACTTCCAGGAAGATCTACCAGTTCAGAAAACAACTCACCTATCTAGGTTTAAATAGATAAAGCTGGGCTTTATCTATGGTAGGGCATTTGTCTTGCATACATCCAACCCAGGACAGACCTGTTTTCTATTCTCGGCATCCCATATGGTTCCCCCAGCCTGCCAGGAGCTATTTCTGAGAGCAGAGCCAGGAGTAACCCCCGAAAGGCTCCAGGTGTGGCCCAAAAACCCAAAATAAAAAAATAGACAAAGACTGGGTAGCGGGGCCGGAGAGATAGCATGGAGGTAAGGCATTTGCCTTCCATGCAGGAGGTCATCGGTTCCAATCCCGGCGCCCCATATGGTCCCCTGTGCCTGCCAGGAGCAATTTCTGAGCCTGGAGCCAGAAATAACCCCTGAGCACTGCCGGGTGTGACCCAAAAACCAAAAAAAAAAAAAAAAAACAAAAACAAAAAACGACTGGGTAGCAAGAAACATAATCATTAGAGGAAAAGGCTATACCTATATTTCTACAGGTGACAGTTCCAAAAAGAAGCTTAGAGTTCCACTATGCCTCATCAGAAGTCAACATCTCTGAGACTCAGAAAGGCATTTGCCCTTTCATCACTGTAAGAAACCATGCAAAAGACTCTTGTTTTCTTTTTCTTTTCTTTTCTTTTTTTTTTTTTTTTTTTTTTTTTTTTTGTTTTTGGGTCACACCCGGCAATGCTCAGGGGTCACTCCTGGCTCCACATTCAGAAATCGCTCCTGGCAGGCTCAAGGGACCAGATGGGATACTGGGATTCAAACCAATGACCTTCTGCATGAAAGGAAAACGCTAGCAAATGCTATCTCTCCGGCCCCAAGACTCTTGCTTTCAAGCTATTCAGCTGCACTTATATTTTTGTACAGTAATTAAATCCAATTTTGTCATCGTTTCCTATCCTCTATTAGGTAAATATCAAAAAGTGAAACTCTGACAACCTCACAACATCTCGTGTCAGCAGGAAGTAGCTAGAAGATCTTGTTTCAATTCCTAAAAGATCAGAGCTTTCACTTTTTGAAATAAGGTAATAATAGGTTTAGGGTGTCAAGGGTTTTTTTTTTTTTTGTATAAGTTTCAGTGACCCCCTGAACTTGGGTTACCTTTAAAATAACAGTCTTTTTCTAAATAGTTCCTTGATGTTTCAAATTTTCTCTCTTTCAGGTAAAGTGTATCTAGTTCTGGTATGTTCAATACATTGCTATGGTTACTGCTCCTACACAAAGTTTCTTTTTCTTTTCTGTTTCTTTGGCAATGGAGAGCCAAATTCTCCCAGGGTAAAAGAATTGCTGCTTACAACCAGTCTATTGTTTTTTGGGGGGACCATTGGGATGCCGGGGATTGAACCAGGGTCGGTCCTGGGTCTGGCTGTGCTATAGCTCAGGCTATACAACCGGCCTATTAAACAATAGGGGGGGGGGGACCATAGAGATGTTGGGGATTGAACCAGGGTCCTTCCTGGGTTAGGCTGTATGCTATAGCTCAGGCCCCAAAAGCAGCCTGTTGGAATCAGCTTAAATCAGCTTCTCTGACTAGGATCCTGGCTAGAGGAGAGATCTAGATCTACAAAGGACCAACGACTTCCTGAGAACTCTGCACTGATAAGATGATGTCACCGAAGCCCTTTGGCTATAGGGAACCAACAATTTCCTGACTGCTCTTGCAGATTTATAACATCATTGGCTAAAACCCATAGGACCTGATCTACTGAAATTTTATTGACAGTGTGGAACAACACATGGATACTAGAAAACCTTTTCAATTTATGGAGATAGGGGGAGACCTTGAAGTATACAGACTCTTAAGGCCCTTGTTCAGCCATAAAAGAAGTTTGTCCTTTTAAGGGCTGAGAAATAAGTTAGGATGGACCCCTTGTAGCTGTCATTTAGGGGCAGTTGCCCACTGGGTTTAGAAGCCCCAATCTAGGCCCAGACAGATAGCACAGCGGCGTTTGCCTTGCAAGCAGCCGATCTAGGACCAAAGGTGGTTGGTTCGAATCCTGGTGTCCCATATGGTCCCCCGTGCCTGCCAGGAGCTATTTCTGAGCACACAGCCAGGAGTAACCCCTGAGCACCACAGAGTGTGGCCTAAAAACAAAAAAAAAAAAAAAAAAAAAAAAAAGCCCCAATCTGCTTCCACCAGACTGCTCTGTTAGCTGGTTGCTGCCAGACTACTGGAAAGACTATTTGCTGGGGCCGGGCGGTGGCGCTGGAGGTAAGGTGCCTGCCTTGCCTGCGCTAGCCTAGGACGGACCTCGGTTCAATCCCCCGGCGTCCCATATGGTCCCCCAAGAAGCCAGGAGCAACTTCTGAGCGCATAGCCAGGAGCACCGAGTGTGGCCCAAAAACCAAAAAAAAAAAAAAAAAAAAAGAAAGACTATTTGCTTATTGGACTCTATTTCTTTTTTTTTTTTCTTTTTTTTTGGGTGGGGGTCACCCGGCAGCACTCAGGGGCTACTCCTGGCTCTATGCTCAGAAATCGCTCCTGAGGGGCCAGAGAGATAGCAAGGAGGTAAGGCGTTTGCCTTTCATGCAGAAGGTCATCGTTTCAAATCCCGGCATCCCATATGGTTCCCCATGCCTGCCAGGAGCAATTTCTGAGCATGAAGCCAGGAGTAACCCCTGAGCACTGCCAGGTGTAACCTAAAAACCACAAAAAAAAAAAAAAGAAAAGAAAAGAAAGAAAGAAAGAAATCGCTCCTGGCCAGGCTTGGGGGACCTTATGGGATGCCGGGCCGTCCTCCTCCATGCTATCTCTCCGTCCCCTAGACTCTAGTTTCTGTTAGAAGGGAATTGCAGACCAGAGAGAGAGCACAGTAGTAAGGGTTTTGCCTTGCGTACAGAAGGACGGTGGTTCAAATCCCAGCATCCCATATGATCCCTAGAGCCTGCCAGGAGCGATTTCTAAGCATAGAGCCAGGACCCAAAAAACCAAAAAAAAAAAAAAAAAAAGAAGAAGAAGAAGAAGAAGAAGAAGAAGAAGAAGAAGAGAATTGCATGACCTTAAGTAGTAACAGCAAGAATACAATGAGTGGGCCCGGAGAGATAGCACAGCGGTGTTTGCCTTGCAAGCAGCCGATCCAGGACCAAAGGTGGTTGGTTCAAATCCCGGCGTCCCATATGGTCCCCTGTGCCTGCCGGGAGCTATTTCTGAGCAGACAGCCAGGTGTAACCCCTGAGCATCGCTGGGTGTGGCCCAAAAACCAAAAAAAAAAAAAAAAGAATACAGTGAGTAAGGTGCCCTGCCAGGAATGAGCTCTGAGCACTGAGGCAGGAGTAGTTTCTGAGCACCTCTGGGTGTGCTCCCAAGAAACAACAACCAATGAAAGGAATTTCACAGCTGGGATGAGGGAAGCTGCTTGGGTTATTATCCACTTGGGTACAATATGAGGAGAAAGCAGGTGAGGCAGCTTGAGGAAGAGGTGACGGTAGGCTGGGGGAGCATTCAGGGTTGGAGCAGCTTCAGCCACAGGGCCCAGGCCTGACCCCCCCCCCCACTGCATGCTGGTTGTGGTCCTGATGGAGGCACCAGGAGGTGCCACATTACACTAGTACTTGAGCTGACATTATCAGGATTTTTTAATTTTTATTTTTATTATTTTGGGGGGGGGGTTTTGGGTCACACCCGGCAGCGCTCAGGGGTTACTCCTGGCTTCATGCTCAGAAATCGCTCCTGGCAGGCTCGGGGGACCATATGGGATGCCGGGATTCGAACCGATGACCTTCTGCATGAAAGGCAAACGCCTTACCTCCATGCTATCTCTCCGGCCCCATTGTTGTTGTTTTTTGGGCCACACCCGGCGGTGCTCAGGGGTTACTCCTGGCTGTCTGCTCAGAAATAGCTCCTGACAGGCACGGGGAACCATTTGGGACACCTGGATTCGAACCAACCACCTTTGGTCCTGGATCGGCTGCTTGCAAGCCAAACGCCGCTGTGCTATCTCTCCGGGCCCAGGATTTTTTATTTATTTTTATTTTTTTATCTTTTTTTTAAATTTTTATTGTGACCAAAGTGCATTACAAATCTTTCACTGCATTTTTTGTTTTTTGTTTTTTGGGTCACACCCGGCAGTGCTCAGGGGTTATTCCTGGCTCCAGGCTCAAAAATTGCTCCTGGCAGGCACGGGGGACCATATGGGGCGCCGGGATTCGAACCAATGACCTCCTGCATGAAAGGCAAATGCCTTACCTCCATGCTATCTCTCCGGCCCCTTCACTGCATTATTTATGGTACATAGTGACAATCACTAAGAGTACTTGAAAGTTTTTGTTTTGTTTTTGTTTTTTTTGTTTTTCGGCCACACCCATTTGATGCTCAGGGGTTACTCCTGACTAAGCGCTCAGAAATTGCCCCTGGCTTGGGGGGACCCTATGGGACGCCTGGGGATCGAACTGTGGTCCTTCCTTGGCTAGTGCTTGCAAGGCAGACACCTTACCTCTAGAGCCACCTCACCGGCCCCTCCTATCAGGATTTTTTAAAAATTAAAAAAAATTTAAAACTCAGGGATTGCTTAGCTATGTGCTCAGAAATCACTCCTGGTAGGCTTAGGGAACCATATGAAATCCAGAAATTAAACCCAGGTCCTTCCCAGGTCAGCTGCATGCAAGGCAAACACCCTACCGTTGTGCTATTACTCTGGCCCTTCCAGGATTTTTGGGTGGTGAGTGTAGGCACCCTTCCTCCCTGCCCCCTGCCTTCCAGAAGCCCTGACAGCTGCAGTATCAGCAATAGTGCTTGGAATTACTGAACCGTGCAACTATGACAGGTCTAATTTTTTTTAAATACTGTCATCCCTGTAGGAACACACAGAATTAGATGACAGAGTGTATCTGAAGCCCCCTGATGTTCAGACACAAAAGAAGTAACAGAAAGATTAACTAGCAGCAAGTGCTTACTAAACCTCTGACAATGACCTCATTTGAGATGCATTATTTTTTTTTTTTTGGTTTTTCGGGCCACACCCATTTGATGCTCAGGGGTTACTCCTGGCTAAGCGCTCAGAAATCGCCCCTGGCTTGGGGGGACCATATGGGACGCTGGAGGATCGAACCATGGTCCTTTCCTTGGCTAGCGTTTGCAAGGCAGACAGACACCTTACCTCTAGCGCCACCTCACCAGCCCCAAGATGCATTAATTTTTACAAATTTTTGTTGTACATTTTTCTTCTTCTTCTTCTTCTTCTTCTTCTTCTTCTTCTTCTTCTTCTTCTTCTTCTTCTTCTTCTTCTTCTTCTTCTTCTTCTTCTTCTTCTTCCTTCTCCTCCTCCTCCTCCTCCTCCTTCTTCTTCTTTTTCTTTTGTTATTGGGTCACACCTAGCTGCGCTCAGGGGTTACTCCTGGCTCCATGCTCAGAAATCGCTCCCGACAGGCTCAGAAGACCATATGGGATGCCAGGATTTGAACCAATGACCTTCTGCACGAAAGGCAAATGCCTTACCTCCATGCTATCTCTCCGGCCTCTTCTTTTTTTCTTTTTCTTTTCTTTTTTTTGTTTTTTGTTTTTTGGGTCACACCTGGCAGTGATCAGGAGTTACTCCTGACTCTGTGTTCAGAAATCGCTCCTGGCAAGCTTGGGGAACCATATGGGATGGCTGGATTCGAACCACTGTTCTTCGCATGCAGAAGGACTACCTCCATGCTATCTCTCCCGCTCCTTTTTAACTTTTTTTTTTTCACATTTTTTTTTTTTTTTGGTTTTTGGGCCACACCCGGCGGTGCTCAGGGGTTACTCCTGGCTGCCTGCTCAGAAATAGCTCCTGGCAGGCACGGGGGACCCTATGGGACACCGGGATTTGAACCAACCACCTTTGGTCCTGGATTGGCTGCTTGCAAGGCAAACACCGCTGTGCTATCTCTCCAGGCCCCCTTCTTAACTTTTTATAATAATTTGGTTCCACTTACCTGGATATATACATTTGTTCCACAAATGTATTACAATCAACTATATCAACTATGTTATACTTGGTCTTTAAGTAAGTTATGTGGCTGGAGTGATAGCAGAGCAGTAGGACATTTGCCTTGCAATTGGCTGGCTGACCCTGGACGGACCTCTGTTCAATCTCCGAAGTCACATATGATCTCCCAAGCCAGGGGTGATTTCTGAGTGCAGAGCCAGAAGTAACCTCTGAGCGTCACCCAGTGTGGCAAAAAAAAAGGGGTGTGTGTGGAGATATAGCACAGCAATAAGGAGTTTGCCTTGCATGTAGAAGGACGGTGGTTTAAATCCTGGGCCCCGAGCCTGCCGGGGCGATTTCTGAGCGTAGAGCCAGGAGTAGCCCCTGAGCGCTGCTGTGTGTGACCCAAAAACAAACAAACAAACAAACAAAAAAGTAAGCTATGCATCTGGAGAAATAGTTCAGTGGTAGAGCGTTTGCCTTGCACACAACCAACACAGGACTGACCCCAGTTCAATTCCCAACATCCCATCTGGGCCCCCAAGACTGCCAGGAGAGATTTCTGAGCACAGAGCAAGAGTAACCGAGTAACTCCTGAGTACTGCCAGATATGCACTCCTCAAAAAAACCCCAAAAATAAATAAGTTATATTAAAAAAAGAGAAGATGGCAAAAACCAAAAACAAAACAAAACAAAACAAAAACAATGTAGGGGCTGGAAAGATAACATGGAGATAAGGTGTTTGCTTTTCATGCAGAAGGATGGTGGTTTGAATCCCAGCATCTTATAAATTCCCCTGTGCCTGCCAGGGGCAATTTCTGAGCATAGAACCAGGAGTAACCCCTGAGCCCTGTCGGGTGTGACCCCAAAACAAACAAAAACCAAACAAACAAAAAAAAGAGAAGATGGGTAAGGTCAAGCTCAGAGATTGTTCACCTCCTCCCCTAACCTGGGACTGCTTTTCCTCAAAGTTTACTTTCTTCTCCAAATTTATTCAGAAATTTTCTTAGAAGCTAGACTAGTGGGCAAAAAGGTTGAATAATCTTGCCTAAGGAGACTTGGTGCTCCTGCAGGAGGGAGATTAGTGTTAATCATCTGGGGTGGGGCAGCTAAGGGCTGCTGAGTGATTTGCAAAGACTTTGTACAGCAGCTGTTGTGTACCTGGGACTTCTAGGGACAGAAAGATCCTGGGGCAGGGGAGGATGTAGTATGTAGCACTAATGACAGCAAATCAACTCCCTTTTTTGGGGGTCCATACCAGGCAGTACTTGGGGGTCACTCCTGGCAATGCACTCAACAATTATTCCTGACAGGCGGGGGATCCTATCCTATGAGATGCTGGGGATCATACCCAAGTTGGCACTGTGTGCAAGGCAACCCACTATGCTAAACGGCCTACCCGCTATGTTATTGCTCAGGTCTCAAATCAATACCTTTATCCAGTTCAGGTCGCTTATCTCGCAGAAACAAGATCAAGGTGTATTTGGGCAAGTTTGAAAGACTAGGAGTTTGGGGCCAGAGAGATAACACAGCAGTAGGGCATTTGCCTTGCACTCAGCCAACCCTGGATGGACTTGGGTTAGATTCCTGGCATCCCCGAGCCTGCCAGTAGCAATTTCTGGGCACAGAGCCAGGAATAACTCCTGAGCACTGCGGGGTGTGGCCCAAAAATTAAAAAAAGAAAAAAGGAAAAGAAAGACAGTTTGGGCTGGATTAGATTGTGGACAACCTTTGGGGAAAAACCATGTCCTTGAAAGGAGATGGGCAGGATAATCTCACTCGGTGTGTGTGTGTGTGTGTGTGTGTGTGTGTGTGTGTGTGTGTGTGTGTGTGTGTGTGTGTGTGTGATATTATGGTAATAATATCCAGTGCAGTGAGGGCAGAGAAGGGACCACTACTACAATGGTAGTTGGGACTGAGATCACCCTGGACAAGAACTGGGTGCTGAAATGAGGGAAAGGAATATGTATGGTGCCCTTTCAGTAACTGTCAGTAACCATATTGCAGAGAGAGAGAATAGGAGGGTATTGTAAGAGTAACCCCTAAGCCCCACTGGGTGGGCCCCCCAAAAAAATAACAAGAAAAGGACTAAAACTCAACCGTAAGCAACTTTGTAATCCCTTTCAACTAAAAAAAAAAAAAAAAAAAAAAAAAAAACTCAGCTAGACGCATGCGCCTCGAAGACATCCCCCCCTCCCAACGCCGTGTTACCATCGAGGCACAGAGCTAGAGCGTCAGTCTCCTGGGACGCCGACATCTTGGAGCCTGGCAGAGAAAAAACACGGAAGCGACCTGGCACCACACCACGTCGGGGTTCATGGCCCCCAAGAACGTGGAAACACAAGGCGTTTCGCGAGAGCGACGGCGTCGGGCCGAGAAGCGAATGGATACTTGGGCTGCTTCGGTGGAAAAGAGACTCCTAACGGCTTGCCCTCACCCAAGATGGCGGCGCGGCCGCTCTAGCCGGCGCGTCTCGGCGGCCGGGGGCGTGGCTGGCGGCCGGCGTGGTGGCGACTGCGTCTGGTCGGGCCCGGGGCCGAGGAGCGAGCGAGGGAGCGAGTGACCGTCCGCGCCGCGGGCGGACGATGCCCAGGAGGCCGCTGCTGCTGCCCGGGCTGCCCGCGTCCTCCGCCCTGCGCGCCCCGCGGGCCCGGCCCGCCGCCCTCCCGGCCATGAACGCCGCCCGCACCGGCTACCGCGTCTTCTCGGCCAACTCCACGGCCGCCTGCACCGAGCTGGCCAAGCGCATCACCGAGTAAGGCCTGCGGGGCTCGCACCCCACGTTCCGCGGGACGGCGCCCCTGGGGCCCCCCTTGCTGCGGGAGGGCGCCCTGCGCCCCACTTTCCGCGGGAGGGCACCCCTAGACCCCCCCTTGTTGCGGGAGGACGCCCTACACCTCTTTTCTGCATTAAGACAACTCCTGTACCCCCACTTTCTGCGGGAGGGCTCCTTTACACCCCCCACTTTCTGCAGGAGGGTGCCCTGCACCCCACTTTCTGCGGGAAGGCACCCCTGGGCCCCCACTTAATGCGAGAGGACGCCCTGCACCTCATTTCTGCTTGAAGGCACCTCTGGACCCCCACTTGCTGCGGGAGGGCACCCCTGGACTCCCACTTGCTGCGAGAGGACGCCCTGCACCTCTTTTCTGCATGAAGGCAACTCCTGTACCCCCACTTTCTGCGGAAGGGCTCCTTTAGACCCCCACTTTCTGCAAGAGGGTGCCCTGCACCCCACTTTCCGCGGGAGGGCACCCCTGGACCCCCACTTGCTGCGGGATGGCGCCCTGCACCCTCTTTTCTGCTTGAAGGCACCCCTGGGCCCCCACTTGCTGCGGGAGGGCTCCTTTAGACCCCCACTTTCTTCGGGAGGGGACCCCTGGACCCCACTTCTTGCAAGAGTGCACTTACATTTTCACTTCCTGCGAGAGGAGGCCCTATACCCCACTTTCTGTGGGAAGGCACCCCTGGGCTCCCACTTAATGCGAGAGGACACTCTGCACCTCATTTCTGCTTGAAGACACTCCTGTACCCCCCCCACTTTCTGCGAGAGATGATGCCCTGTACCCCACTTTCTGCGGGAGGGCATCCCTGGGCCCCACTTCCTGCGAGAGGACGTCCTGCACTTCATTTGTGCTTGAAGACACTCCTGTACCCCCCACTTTCTGCGGAAGGGCTCCCCTACACCCCACTTTATGCGGGAGGGCGCATCGGGACCCCCAACTTTCTGTGGCCTGCCTCGGAACCAGACCCAGACAGGTTGCAGTAAGGACAGGAGGGACCCCTCAGTTTCTGGGTAGCGGAAGGGCACCCTTCACTCCTGGGCAGGGGGCTCAGGAGGAAAAGCGAAGGAGTTGGGAGCCTGTGAGAGCTGGGGATACCCCTATCCCACAAAACAGGTCTGCTGGCTGCAAAAGGACAGACCGTAGGCCCTGGTGTGTCTTCCAAGCCTGGCCCAGCGTCCCCAGTTTTGGGGGTGGGCGGTGTTTGGGTCCCTCCTATGGCCTGGGTCTCTCAGAGTCCTGCCCACTGGCTTCAGAGATTTTTTCTCTGACTTTGATCTTTCCTAATCTTATTATTATTTTTCAATTTTGGGGGTCAATTTCCTTGGGGTCCTCAGGGTGTAAGTCCTAGCTCAGTTCTTTTGTGGTCATATTGGCTGTGCTCAGGGGTCTGTATGCAGTGGTGGGGGTGGGACTAGGGGGTCCCCGGTTACTAGGGAGTACCTCACCGAGTGTTCTTTCCAGCCCTCATCCTTTATTGTTCTGAATTGGCTCAGAGCACACTCCTGGCTCTGCACTCAGCAATCCTCCTGGCAGGCTGGGGGACTCTGTGGGGTGCTGGGAACTAAACTCTGCTGGGCTGCATCAAAGGCCCTCCCAGCTAGCTGTTCTGTGCTCGAGGTCATTCCTGGACTGCCCTCTGGTAAATGCCTCTTATGTTTCTTTTTGTGGCCCTGGGAAAGATAAACTTGTTAAACTTATGTTATGTGAAATAAGTCAGCGGGAGAGAGATAGACACAGAATAGTCTCACTCATCTATGGGTTTTAAGAAAACTTAAAGACATTACTGTAATAAGGCCCAGAGACAATAGAATTAAAGGCCTGAAGGACCAGCTCACAATTTGAAGCTCACCACAAAGGGTGTTGAACTCTGTTAGGGAAATAACTATACTAACAACTAGCATGACAATGTTAAAGAATAAGAAAAACAAAACAGAAAGAATAAGAAAAGTAGAATGCCTGTGGGAATACAGGCAGGGGTGGGGGAGGAGGGGGCATTGGTGGTGGGAATGTTGCCCTGGTGATGGGGGTGTTCTGTGTATAACTGAAACCCAACTACAAACATGCTTGTAATCATGGTGCTTACATAAAGATTTATATTAAAAAAAATTAATAGGGGCCAGAGAGATAGCACAACAGTAGGGCGCTTGCCTTGCAAGCAGCCGACCCAGGACCAAAAGTGGTTGGTTCGAATCTTGATGTCCCATATGGTCCCCCGTGCCTGCCAGGAGCTATTTCTGAGCAGACAGCCAGGAATAACCCCTGAGCACCGCCAGGTGTGGCCCAAAAAACAAAAAAAAAAAAACAAAAAAACAAAAAAAACATGGTTCCCCATGCCTGCCAGGTGCGATTTCTGAGCACAGAGTCAGGTGTAACCTCTGAGCGCCACTGGATGTGGCCCAAAAAACAAAACAAACAAAAAATTAATAAAATAAAAATTAAAAAATTTGGGCCGGAGATATAGCATGGAGGTAAAGCGTTTGCCTTGCATGCAGAAGGACGGTGGTTCAAATCTCGGCATCCCATATGGTTTCCCGGAGCCTGCTAAGAGCAATTTCTGAGCGTAGAGCCAGGAGTAGCCCCTGAGCGCTGCCAGGTGTGACCCAAAAGACAAAAAAGAAATTAAAAAATTAATTGGTCCAGGGCACACTCCTGGCTCTGCACTCAGGAATCCTGGTAGGCTGGGGGACTCTGTGGGGTTCTGGGGATTGAACTTTGCTGGGCTGAGTCAAAGGCCCTCCCCGCTGTTCTGTGCTTGGGGCCATTCCTGTCCCGCCCTCCAGTAAATGCCACTTTAGTGTCTCTTTGTGGCCCTGGGTAGATCCAGTGAGTGTGTGTGTGTGTGTGTGTGTGTGTGTGTGTGTGTGTGTGTGTTTTGGTTTTTTGGTTTTTGGGTAACACCCGGCTGTGTGTGTGTGTGTGTTTTGATTTTTTGGTTTTTGGGTAACACCCGGCAGTGCTCAGGGGTTACTCCTGGCTCTGTGCTCAGAGATCGTCCCCGGCAGGCTCAAGGGACCATATGGGATGACAGAAATTGAACCCAGGTTTGGTTCTGGTTCTGCCAAGACCAAGGCAAACGCCCTACTGCTGTACTATGCTCTGGCCCCTATCAGGTGGTTTTTGAGCAGGTCCCAGGGAGAAAGAAAATGAGGGAGGCACACTGAAAAGGTCAATATCTTTGGTTTTTTTATTATTATTATTGTTATTGTTTTTTTCTTTGTTTTTGGGTCACACCCGGCAGAGCTCGGGGATTCCTCCTGGCTCTACGCTCAGAAATCGCTCCTGGCAGGCTCTGGGGACCATATGGGATGCCGGGATTCGAACCACCATCCTTCTGCATGCAAGGCAAACACCCTACCTCCATGCTATCTCTCTGGCCTCTATTAATTTATTTTTGGAGTGTTAGAAATCAAGTCAGAGCCTCATATACTTGGGGGTGTGTCCTTCCCCTAGAGACCTACATAGCAATGTGTTAAAAGGGACTGAGAGAGCCTACGGCTTAAAGAGGACCCAAGGAGAATCCAGGGTCTGGGAAAACCCACTGCCTCAATAAAGACCACGAAACTTCAGAGATGTAAAGAAGGGTTTAATTACCAGAGCTCTGGGTCCACAGCAAAGCCTCCTGCGCCTGTCGCAGCACGAGTTTGGTCTGCAGTGACCCTGAGCTTAGTACTCCCAGATTCTTATAGAAATTTGTATGATAATGAGGTTACATGTGATTATATTTCAAACATTCCATACATTTTTGTTCACACCATTCAATAATATTAGTAGAAGAAGATACAATTCCTCAGGCCCCCTTCCTGACGTTATTCATCTCAGCTCACGTTCCAGTGGTCTTTTGGAGATGTGGTCTGCATCCTCCAGACCTTCTGCTGACGTCAACCCCCAGGCTCACATCTTCATGGTCTGTTTGTTTCTCCAGATTTCCTTGGGAATGTCTTGACTCACCAGGATGGGGGTCTTGGGAGAAGCCTGGCCAGTCAGGGTCTCAAGGCTATTTTTGTAACCTCGAGCCAGCAAACAAGACATCAATCTTTACCTGACTAGTTCCTATATTTCACAAGCACATACAGCTGTCTCTTATCTTTTTGGGCCAGTGGTAGCTCACTGGCGTCAATGAATTGTTTTACTGCCTGGCTGGTGGTGGTGGTGGTGGGGGAGTCCTCAGGGCCAGAGGGCCTGGGAATGACAAGACAGTGGATTTAGAAATCAGAAACTTGGGGCCGGCAAGGTGGCGCTAGAGGTAAGGTGTCTGCCTTGCAAGCGCTAGCCATGGAAGGACTGAGGTTCGATTCCCCCCCCCCCCCCCCGCATCCTATATGGTCCCCCCAAGCTAGGGGCAATTTCTGAGCGCTTAGCCAGGAGTAATTCCTGAGTATCAAACGGGTGAGGCCCGAAAAAACAAAAACAAAAAATCAGAAACTTAACAGCGTGGTTAAAACCAATACAACTATAGAAAGAACTTTTAACAAATGATTTTTGTCTTTTTCGTTGACATCAAGTTCTTACCTGCCTGGTTCCAGAAAGTGTGTGGTGTGGTGGAACAGAGTGGATAGCACAAAACTTGGTTTTTATTTTGGGGGCATACCTGGCAGTGCTCAGGAGTTGCTTCTAACTCTCCTCTTGCTCAGGGGATCACTCCTACTGGCTCAGGAAACCCTATGTGGTGCCAGGGATCTAACCCAGGTAGGCTGTGTACCGGGCAAGTGCCCTGTAGTTCCCCTCCACCCCTTGCCCCTTCTCACTCTCTGGCTCCAAGGGTTCTCTAACTTGTCTCTCTGCCCTGCAGGCGCCTGGGTGCTGAGTTGGGCAAGTCGGTTGTATACCAGGAGACCAATGGAGGTAAGAGTCATCAGACTGCAGCCTGCTTTGCCTTCAGAACCCTCTCGTGGACTTCCATGTCTTCTGGGGTGAAAGGGTCTCATGTTAGAGGCAAAAGTCACCTCCCCACCCCTTTTTTTTTTTGCCACACCTAGTGGTGTTTGGGGTTCATGCCCTGGTGACATTGGGGAATCATGGAGTTCTGGGAGGAGAATCGAGGCACCCTGCAATGTAAGGTGTGCATTTAACTCTTTGAACCTTCTCTTTGTCCCAAATCTGTTTCCTTCTTTTCTTTTTTAATTTGGTTTTTGGGCTACACACAGTGGTATTAGGGATTGCTCCTGACTCTCTGTGCTCAGAAATTACTCCTGGCAGGCTCGGGGGACCATATTGGGATGCCAGGGATCAAATCTGGGTTGGTTGAGTGTAAGGCAAGCACTCTCCCCTCTGTCCTGTCTCTCTAGCCCCCTAAATTCTTTTATTTATTTATTTTTTGGGTCACACCCAGCAGTGCTCAGAGGTTACTCCTGGCTCTATGTTCAGAAATTGCTTCTGGCAGGCTCAGGGGACCATATGGGACGCTGGGATTCGAACCGATGATCTTCTGCATGAAAGGCAATGCCTTACCCTCCATGCTATCTCTCCAGCCCCATCCCCTAAATTCTTTTTTTGTTTGTTTGTTTTTGTTTGTTTTTTGGGCCACACCTGATGGTGCTCAGGGGTTACTCCTGGCTGTCTGTTCAGAAATAGCTCCTGGCAGGCACAGGGGACCATATGGGACACCGGGATTGGAACAAACCACCTTTGGTCCTGGATCGGCTGCTTGCAAGGCAAACGCCACTGTGCTATCTCTCCGGGCCCCTAAATTCTTTTCTTGAGCTACCAATCACTTACTTTTCAGAAACAAGAGTGGAAATTAAGGAATCTGTCCGTGGACAAGACATTTTCATCATCCAGACCATTCCCAGGTATGTGTTAGTGGCTCATCTGCCATCAGAGGGGGCAAGACTTACGTGGCCCACAGCCCCTCTGTACTGCACCCTCCAAAATCTGCCCTTAACCAAAGATACAGAATGTACCCCTCAATCACTCTGGGATATCGTTCAGTGCAGGGGGTGGGGCGTGAATCACTCACTTTTGTTTCCATTTGTGTTGTTTTTTGGGGGCTCCACTCCTGGCAGTGCTCATTCATTTAGGGATCCCTTCTGGTGGTTCTTGGGGGAATTTTATGTGGTTGAACCTCGGCCAGCTGCATGCAAGGCAAATGACCTGCCCATTGTTCTATCTCGCTAACCCCAAAATTTCTAATGCTGAAACCTATTTCTCCCAACCAAAAGGGCTTTATATGGATGGCTAAGTAGTTATGAGTTATGGACACATAGATACGCCACATCTTTCTCACTCAGTTCATTCTGGTTAAGGTTAAAAAGAAAAGTAGGGCCTGAGAGCTAGCATGGAGGTAAGGCATTTGCCTTGCATGCAGAAGGTTGGTGGTTCGAATCCCGGCATCCCATATGGTCTCAAGCCTGCCAGGAGCATTTTCTGAGCGTAGAACCAGGAGTAGCCCCTGAACACTGCCGGGTGTGACCCAAAAACCAAAGAAAAAAAAAAGTAAAAACAAATTCTAGTTTTGGGGGTCAGAATGATAGTACAGCGGGAGGGTATTTGCCTTGTGCATGCCTGACTCAGGTTCAGTCCCCAGCAGCCCAAAGTCCCCTGAACAATGCCAAAAGTGATTCCTGAGTGTATAAAGCCTAGAGTAACCCCTAAATGCTGCCAGGTGTGGCCCCAAAACCAGACCAAAAACTCTTAGTTTGAACTAATTTTACCCATACGTTTTTTGAAGGGGTCAGATTTCAGAGATGTTTGGTTTGTCACTTCCTTTTGGGGAGGCAATGCTAGCGATGAAATCTTGGACCTCGTAACATGAGAAGCTGCTGCTCTACCTTGTGCCCCAATCCCTACAACTGGATTTTTTAAATTTATTTATTTTGTTTTTCTGGGTCACAGCCAGTGGCACTCGGGTTACTCCTGTTTCTGCGCTCAGAAGTCGCTCCTAGCAGGCTCAGGGACCATATGGAATGCCAGGATTCGGACCACTGTTCATCCTGGATTGGCTGCTTGCAAGACAAGTGCCTTACCACTGTGCTCTCTCTCTGGCCGGATTTTTGACCCTTGGTATCACTAGTCTAAAGTCTGGCCCTGGAGTGAGTCAGCACTGCACAGTTGTACCCTTCAGCCACTCATTCTCACTTGCTCTCTCCCCCACATTTTCTCTCTCTCTCTCTCTTTCTCTCTCCCCCTCCCTCCCTCCCTCCACCCTCCTTCTCCCCCCCACCCTCACCCCTCCCAGACCTCTTCCTTCAGTCTACAAGGTGGGACGTCAGGGCTTCCTCCTGCCTCTGCACTCAGGGATCACTCTTGACAGGGTTCCGGGGTATTCTTTGGGGTGCCAGGGATTGAACCCAGGTTGGCTGCATTCAAGGCCCACACCCCACCTCGGATAATTACTATCGCTCTGGCCCTCCAACTTCATTATCCATGGTGGTCTCATAACACAGCTTTTGGTGGCCATTGTTGTGGGAAGAAGGGGTCAGGAAGAAAGTGGCCCCTAAAAAAGGGAAGGTAGCCTTATCCATGGTTTCTTTTTGTCTGTTTGTTTTTTGGGCCATACCCTGCTGTGTTCAGGTTACTCCTGGCTGCTAACTCAGAATCACTCCTGAGGGGACACTATGGGATACTGGAAATCGAACCCGAATCAGTTGCATGCAAGGCAAATGCCCTCCCTCTGTGCTGTTGCTCCAGTCCAATTCCCAGTTCCAGAGAATGCTTGGCCTGCATGGACTCCTGTCACCAGGAGAGCCATGGCCATGTGGGGACCAAACGTGACCAGTGATGAGATGAAAGTCTTCGGGGAGCAGGCCCGATTGGGGGTGGGGAGCTGTGGCATTAGTGGCTCCCTGGAACCCGCTTCCCACTCTGTCGCTTGCACTTAGAGTGTGTCAGGAAGTGAACGTAGTCAGGAATGTGACTGGCCGTGAGGTCACTTGAACCCAACCTCAGGTCACAGCAATGGTAGCCTTGCCTGGCAGATCTGGGCTCTTTCTGGAAAGAGGCTGGAAAGGGGTGCAGGGACTGAGTGGGCGTTGTGTGCGAGTTGGGTCGTCATGAGCTGGGACTCCTACTGCTGGCAGATACTTGAATTTGTTCCCTCCCCCCAGACTCTGGAGTTTGACTGGTTCCTGCTTTGTGTAGTGTAGAGGAGGGCATGTGGCCTCAGTGGTGAGACGTGGTCTTGGGGGACCCCTGTCTCCCCAACAGTTCTTCTGGTCTCCCGGCCCCCATCAGGCACTACAAGCAGGTCCTGTCACTGCAGGGGGGAAGGGAAGGTGGAAAATGATTGTCCTACTGGGAGGCAGAGCCCGAGAGCTCTGGGCAGGATGTATCTGGAATGTTCTTAGGGAACAGATCAACAAAGCAAAGGCGGTGGCCAACTTCTCTGAGGCCCACAGAGGAACGGCCCAGGCTCTTTCGAGTCCAAAGGCCCTTTGTCTCCTGCTGACCTGTGGGTGGGATCCAGGATGTTGGATCCCCCATGTGGGGGCCATTAGGAAGAGGAAAAAGTGCACAAGGAGTCATCCTGGGAGAAAGGTGGAGACCCGGAGCAATAGCACATCATAGGGCGTTTGTCTTGCACATAGCCAACACAGGACAGATCCGTACACAGGGAGTGAGATTCATTTTACAGTCAGGGCACACACACACACACCACCACCACCACCAACAACAACTCACATCACATACACCTCTTGAGGTCGGAGCATCAACACAGTGGAGAGGACATTTCCCTTGCACACAGCCAACTTGGGTTCGATCCTCCGCATCTAACGGTCTGCCGAGTCTGCCTGGCATGACACCTGAGTGCCACTGGGTCTGGCCCAAAAACACAAAACCAAACCAAAGACCACACCAGATATACCTCTCACACAGACACATTTCTCATTACAATCAGAGGTCACATGCGCCTCTCACATCCCACACATCTCATGCATGTCATTCGCACACCTCTCATGTCTCACATTCTCCTCTCCTCTCAGACATTTTTTTTTTTTTGGTTTTTGGGCCACACCCGGTGACGCTCAGAGGTTACTCCTGGCTATGCGCTCAGAAGTCGCTCCTGGCTTGGGGGACCATATGGGATGCCGGGGGATCGAACTGTGGTCTGTCCCAGGCTAGCGCAGGCAAGGCAGACACCTTACCTCTAGTGCCATAGTGCCGGCCCCAACATTTCTTTTTTTTTCGTTTTTGGTTTTTGGGTCACGCCCAGCAGCGCTCAGGGGTTCCTCCTGGCTCTATGCTTAGAAATCGCTCCTGGCAGGCTCGGGGGACCCTATGGGATGCCGGGATTCGAACCACCGCCCTTCTGCATGGAAGGCAATGCCTTATCTCCATGCTATCTCTCCGACCCCAGACATTTCCCACATACCACCTCACACATATTTTTCACATGCACACATCTCCCTCACACACACTTCTCACACTTCCCACATCTCTCTCTCTTTCTCTCTCTCTCTCTCTTCTCTCTCTCTCTCTCTCTCTCTCTCTCTCTCTCTCTCTCTCTCTCTCTCTCTCCCCCTCCCTCCTGCTGCTGTGCTCCCTCCCACTGTGTCTGGTAGGTCTCAGAGGTGCCAACTGCCCAGGCCCCCCTTCTAGATGCTTCTGAGGTAGCTGCATCTCACCCCCATTTCTTTTTTTGAATTTTTGGGCCACACCTGATGACACTCGGGTTACTCCTGGCTCTGTCCTCAGGAATCACTCAGGTGTGGTACTTTTAGGGCACCCCCATTCTTGCTGTGAACGATCATTCAAGCCACCAGGGTTTGGAGTTCCTATGCCAGGGGTGGGTCCGTGCTCCTCTGGCTCTTCTATGTGCTGCCCAATGTTGAGGGGCTGCATCGAGAGGTGGTTTTCAGGGCTTCCCCATTCCCCATGCTTGCCCCAGGGACGTGAACACGGCGGTGATGGAGCTGCTGATCATGGCATACGCATTGAGGACGGCCTGTGCCCGCAACATCATCGGCGTCATTCCCTACTTCCCCTACAGCAAGCAGAGCAAGATGCGCAAGCGAGGCTCCATCGTGTGCAAGCTGCTGGCCTCCATGCTGGCCAAAGCAGGTGGGGGTCCCCGAGCCCGTGCCCCTAACCTCCTTGTTCCTGCTGCATCCTGGTGGGGTCGCCCTGGGGAGAAGCCTAGCCTTGTCTTTGATATTTAGTGTTAACTATTGTTATTATTTTTTTTGGGGTTTTGGGGCCACATCTGGCAGTGCTCAGGGGTCACTCCTGGCTCTGCACTCAGGATTCATTCCTGGCAGGCTCAGGAGACCCTATGGGATGCCAGGGATCGAACCTGGGTCAGTCTTGCTGTGATATTGCTCCGACCCAGTGTTACTTATTTTAATTTATCTATTTTGGTTTAGGGGCAACATACTCCTAAGTGGTACTTAGGGCTTATTCCCTGGCTCTACACTCATTTCATTCCTAGCGGCTTTAAGGGATCATATGGGGGTGTCAGGGATCAAACCCAGGTTGGTTCTTGCCAGGCTAACCCCATCCCTGCCATTTTATCTATTGCTCAGGCTCCCGCCCATCTGTGTTTTTTGGTGCAAATCTTCCTGGAGGCAGTGCTTAGAGGAGGACTGCAGTGGATGGGGATGAAACCAGGGTCCTTCCATCCCCTCCGCAGTGTCTGCTGTTTCAGAGGGGGGGTTTCTTTTCTGGGTTCTATTGGCTTTTCCTTCCCCCATGATCAGTATTTAAGCCTGTTTTCAGCTTGAAGGTTATTTTGTTTGTTTTGGTTTTGGTTTTTGTCCACACTTGGCGGCTCTCTGGGGTTACTCCTGGCTCTGCGTAAAGGAGTCATTCCTGGCCTTGCTTAGGGGAGCCTTTGAGATGCCAAGATTGAATCCAGGTCAGCCTCATACAGGGCAAATGCCCTCTGCTGTACTATCACTCCGGGCCCCCCCCAGCTTAAGGTTTTAGTTTATGTGAGCTCCTCCCCCTCTGGGTTCAGTGGGTCCTAGCTGAGCATTGCGTCCATGATTGACCTCCCACCCTGCTTCTGTGGGGCCTCAGGTGTCATGAGCCCAGGGCCCTGTGTGGACTACCCTGTGGTCTGTTGGTACAGGTCTGACCCACATCATCACTATGGACCTTCACCAGAAGGAGATTCAGGGCTTCTTCAGCTTCCCCGTGGACAACCTGCGGGCCTCTCCCTTCCTGCTGCAGTATATCCAGGAGGAGGTGAGGTGTGCCCCAAGAGACCCACAGTGCCCCCCAGATGGCTCGAAAGGCTGAGCTCTGATGTCCATGCAGGAGCCCCAGTCCCTCTCCGCTGTCACCCACCTGCATCTCCCATGGTCCCCTAGTGCTTCTGGAGCATGGGGGACATCTTTCCTGGGAAAGGCTCTGTCCCAGGGCACTGATTAGGGAAATACTTTGTGCACTGTAGAGCCTGTGCTGCGGGACCACTGAGGGGTTTTTGTTTCGGGGTCACACCCAGTCGTGGTCAGAGCTTATCCCTCTCTGTGTTCAGGGATCACTCTTGGCAGGCTCAGGGGACCCTACGGGATGCTGGGGATCCAACTGAGGTTGACTGACTGTATACAAGGCAAACACCCTCCCTGCTCTGCGATTTCTCTGGCCCTGTGAAAGTTAAACATTTTCCACCATGTGAGTGGAATGCCAGTGTGTGTGTGCATGTGTGTCTGTGTGTGTTTCTGCCTGCATGTAGGCCCAATTGTTGTGTCCAAGAGGGCAGAAGTAAAGCCCAGGGGCCGGAGAGATGGCAGGGAGGTAAAGCGTTTGCCGGGTGTGATCCAAAACAACAACAAAAAAAGAAAAAGTAAAACCCAGCTCCCAACCTTTCGGCTTCTGCTATATCTCCTCCCATTCTAGATTCCAAATTACAGAAATGCCGTTATCGTAGCGAAATCTCCGGATGCTGCCAAAAGGTGAGGCTTGGAACCTGGTCAGACTCCTTCTGGATGCTTCTGAGACCAGCCCAATCTGCTTGGGGAACTGGATGTTTTATTTCTTTGTTTGGTTTTTGGGCCACACCCGGCAGCCCTCAGGGGTGACTCCTGTCTCTGCAATCAGAAATTATTCCTGGCAGGTTTGGCATCAAACCCTAGGCTGACAGTGTGCAAGGCAAGATCCCTCCCTGCTGTGTTATCGCCCCCGCTATGGGGATCTGGGTGTTCCCTCTGAGGCGTCTGTTCCCCTCTGACCTCCCAACCCCAATCTGATCCCTACAGCCTCGTCGCCAGATTTGGGCAGCAGGTGGCTCAAGGCTACCTTCTGGGCATCTAAGCTCCTCCTTGGGGTTCTAAGAGAAAGGTGGAGTAGGCAGGAGGTTGACACTCCCTGCCCATGTGCCTCCTGACATGTGGCAGCCAGCTGGCCCCCGTCCTTTGCTCCCAGCCTATATCCCAGGATGTGGGTCCCAGGAAGGTGCAGCCTGTGTCCAGCCCCTCACAGCCCCGCTTGCCTGCAGGGCTCAGTCGTATGCGGAGCGGCTGCGTCTCGGCTTGGCCGTCATCCATGGAGAAGCCCAGTGTGCAGAGCTGGACATGGACGACGGGCGTCACTCGCCTCCCATGGTCAAGAACGCCACGGTCCACCCGGGCCTAGAGCTGCCACGTAAGCAGGGAAGGGGCTGGGTGGGGCAGAGGTGTGCTGTGAAGGTGATCACAGGGTACATGGGCTATGTGGCAGGGTGCTGGTGCAGGGTCTGGACTTCCCCTCCCTGCTGGGGGCAGTGAATTCAGACAGGGTTTGGGGGGAACAGGTCACTATCCCAGATTACCCAGAGGAGCTGCTGAGCTGGGTCTCAGGGGTGACTTCTGGATTTGGAGCCACACCCAGTGACGCTCAGAGGTTACTACTGGTTCTGCACTCAGAAATCACTCCTGACAGGCTTGGGGGGCTCTGTGGGATGCTGGGGATTGAACCCAATTGGCTACATGTAAGGCAAACGCCCTACCCACTGTGCTATCACTCCTGTACCTGATCCTGCCCCTTTTTTGGGTTTTGGGTCCATGCCCAATGGCGTTTGGGTTACTCCTGGCTTTATACTCAGAAGTTACTCCTAGCAGGCTCAGGGGACCATATGGATACCGGGAATCAAACCCGGGTCTGCTGCAAGGCAAACTTCCTACCTGCTGAGATTCCTGATTTCTTATTTTGAGGAACTGAGGGGGACTACCTGAAAGGTGCTTGGTCTCCCCCACCCCCGCTGATTCTCCTCCAGCTGGACCAGAGGCTCAATTGTGCCAGAAAGACTCTGGATCCCCCAGCAGTGCTTGGGGAATAGTCCAGTAAAGTATCATGTGATGCCAGAGATGAAACCAGGGTCCATGGACAGAAAGCATGTGCTGTCTCTAGCCCTGAGACAGTCGGGTTCTGGGGCCAGAACTCTACAGCGTTTGGGGATGGTCTTGCCTTGATTCCCACTGCACAGAGCAGGGTAGCTGCTGATCATCAGTGGGTGTGTCCCCAAATACCCCAATAAAATGTGTATTTGACCTAGACCCTAGCTGACGGCAGGGCTGAAGCCCCCTAGAGCTGGCGCCCCTTGAAGGTGTCACTGCGTTGCTCTTCCCTCCTTGGAAGCTTCTGTCTTTGATGCTGGAGCTCAGTGCCAGTTCTGCACTTTTGGCATTGCCAGGGCTGAAGCCACCCAGGTACTCCCCACCCCTGAGCTGGATCCTTTTCCCTTTATGGTCTTAGGGCCACACCGGCCTCTCCTGGCTCTTCTAGAAGCTTAGGAGTGTGACACCTGATGGTGGGCGAGTACATGCGGTGCCGGGGATCAAAACCGGGTTAGCCGCTTGTAAGGCAAGCACCTTGCCAACTATGCTCTCGCTCTGACCCCACCAGTGGTGTTCTGGCAGTAAATCATCGTGTTCTGAGATAATCCTGTCTGGCTTTGGTTGAATAAAGTGGGCACAGAGCAGAACCTTGAACTTGCCAGTCATTTGGGAAGTTTTTTATTTTTTTAAGTCGTATTTAGCAGTGCTCAGAGTTTACTCCTGGCTCAGTGCTTGGGGCTCACTCCCGGTTACACTCGAGACCATAGGGATTGACCCCATGTCAGCCCTGTGCAAGGCAAGTGCCTCCCTCCCTCAGTGCTCTCTCTGGCTCTGCTCCAGGTGCCTTCATTCGTAAATGGTGGCTCATTCGCTACCTTCACTGTGACTCTGGAGTTTCTATCTATCACTGTGACTCTGGAGTTTCTGGGCAGGCTGTTGGAAGGTGTGGAGCCTGGAGTCCTTCCATTTCCCTGACAGAGTAACAAAGCCCTGTCCTATCTCTTAAGCAGCTGCTGAATTCTAGGCTCGGTTTTCTTCGAATCCTCACATCATCCTGGCAGCCAACAACCTTACCAGGAAAGGCTGACTAACTTTAAGCCAGGGGTCTCAAATTCACGGCCCGCGGGTGTTTGCAGTGCAGCCCTCCACACAACACTTTGGCCCGTGGCCGGTCTTCAAATATTGCAGTATTTGCGATTATTTGCTTACCAAATAATAGCAGTAAAAATCGCATTAGTAAGAAAAAAATTGCATTAAACATTCACATACCCCAAGCAGTTTCGTTCGGGGTATGCAAATGTTTAATGCGAATTTTTTTTTTTTTTGGTTTTTGGGCCACACCCCACAGTGCTCAGGGTTTACTCCTGGCTATCTGCTCAGAAATAGCTCCTGGCAGGCACGGGGGACCATATGGGACACCAGGATTCAAACCAACCACCTTAGGTCCTGGATTTTCTGCTTGCAAGGCAAACACCACTGTGCTATCTCTCTGGCCCCACTAATGCGATTTTTTTATTGTGAATATTCGGTAAGCGAATAATCGCGAATACTTTGCGCCTAGCGCAGACGTCATTTCTGTTGCTCCTGCCTGTTGTCCCTTGCATTATCGGAGGCCTAAGGGAGAGAAGTTTATTACAGAATTAGATTTTGTCATACCTTCATTATGACTTCATCAAAGCCTGCAGTGAAGAGAAAGATTGATGACGAGCACAGACAATTTCAGGAAAAGTGGGAGACGCAGTATTTCTTTGTTGAGCACAGGGGCATCCCCACATGTCTTATTTGCTCAGAGAAAGTTGCAGTGCACAAGGAATACAACTTGAAATGCCATTATTCAACTAAACATGCTGAGGAATGTGCAAAATATCAAGAAAATGAGAGAGCCAAGCGGGTTGCCAGTCTTAAAGCATGTCTAATGAGGCAACAAGATTTCAAGAAAGCAACCAAAGAGAATGTTGCTTCAGTCGAAGCTAGTTACATGGTTAGTGAGATGATTGCTAAGGCAGGGAAACCATTCACAGAAGGAGAATTTGTTAAAAAATGCATGTTACAGGCTGCAAGTATATCTGTGCGGAAAAGAAAGGTCAATTTAGCAAAATCAGCCTTTCTGCCAAGACTGTGGCAGAGCGCATTTCTGACATGTCAAGTGACATCATCAACTGTGTGAGAAAGCCAAATGTTTAGGGGATATGCATACTCAGTTGCTCTTGACGAGGGCACAGATATAACAGACACTGCGCAGCTCACAATTTATGTCCGTGGTGTTGATTGCAATTTTGAATTGACAGAGGAGCTGCTCACAGTAATTCCAATGAATGGCCAGCCACCGCTAATGAGATATTTCGGCATCTGTGTGATGCCATTGAGAATGCAGGTTTGCCATGGAAGAGGTTTGTTGGAATAATAACCGATGGAGTGCCATTGATGACAGGGAGGGAAAATGGACTGGTGGCACTTGTTCAAAAAAAAAAAACTTGAAGAGGAGGATGTAGAGAAGGCCTTTGCTCTTTACTGCATTATCCATCAGCAGGCCCTTTGCAGTAAATGCCTGCCGTGTGACAATGTGATGTCTGTTGTTGTGAAATGCAGCAATCAAATCAGATCCAGGGGCTTAAAGAACAGGAGGTTCCGTGCTTGTTTAGAGGAAATGGAGTCAGAATATGGAGATGTGCTCTATTTCACCCAGGTACGTTGGCTCAGCAGGGGAAATGTCCTGAAAAGATTTTTTTGAGTTGAGAGAAGAAGTGAAAGCCTTCATGGAGAAGAATGGGAATGCTGTTTCTGAGTTGAGTGATCACAAATGGCTCATGGACTTAGCTTTTCTTGTTGACATCACACATAAGCTGAATGTACTAAACAAGATGTTACAAGACCTGGGGCGGCTTATCAGTGCTGCCTATGACAACGTGAGAGCATTCTCCACAAAACTTGTGTTATGGAAATCCCAGCTCTCTTAGACAAACCTTTGCCATTTCCCAGAATGCAAGGAACTTGTGGATGCAGGCATACCATTCAGTGGTGAGAAATATGTTGATGCTATTTTTAAGCTAGAGAAGGAATTTGATCATAGATTTGCAGACTTCAAAAAGCACAGAGCCACTTTCCAAATTTTTGTGGACCCCTTTTCCTTTGATGTGCAAGATGCCCCTCCTGTGCTTCAAATGGAGCTCATTGGCCTGCAGTGCAACTCTGATCTCAAAGCCAAGTTCAGGGAGATTAGTGGAAAAGCAGACATGCATGGGCAATTTTTGAGAGAATTGCCCCCAGCTTCCCTGAGCTTTCCCAAATGTTCAAGCGCACCATGTGTCTTTTTTGGGAGCACATATTTGTGTGAAAAGTTACTCTCCACATTGAACTTCAATAAGTCAAAGTACAGGTCTAGACTAAATGATGATCATCTTCAAGCCATACTGAGGGTCTCAACTGCTTCCTCTCTAAAGCCAAATGTGGTTCAGATTTGTGAGAAGAAGCGCTGTCAAGTCTCTGGCAGCAAGAAATAGGCAAAAGATGCCATGTTCAGAAGAATTGTTCATGATCTTCACTCACTGTTCTATTCATGTTCAGAAGAAATAATTAAAACTTAATAATGACGTTTGAGGACTTTTTTTTTTTTTGTGAAATCCCTTATGTGGCCCTGCCTTACCCCGACTTTGCCTCTGCGGCCCCCAGGTAAATTGAGTTTGAGACCCCGGCTTTAAGCCTTTTCAAACTTCAGTTTAAATTTAGTTTTACTTTTTTTTCTTGTGTTTTTTTAGGTTATTTGTTTGAGGTTTTTGTTGTTGTTTCTTTCTTTTTTTTTGTTTTTTTTGGGCCACACCCGGCGATGCTCAGGGGTTACTCCTGGCTGTCTGCTCAGAAATAGCTCCTGGCAGGCACGGGGGACCCTATGGGACACTGGGATTCGAACCAACCACCTTTGGTCCTGGATCGGCTGCTTGCAAGGCAAGCGCCGCTGTGCTATCTCTCCGGGCCCTCCTTTTATTTTTTTATTTTTATTTTTTGGTTTTTGGGCCACCCCCAGTGACGCTCAGGGGTTACTCCTGGCTATGCGCTCAGAAGTCACTCCTGGCTTGGGGGACCATATGGGACGTCGGGGGATCGAACCGCAGTTCATCCAAGGCTAGCGCAGGCAAGGCAGGCACCTTACCTCTAGCGCCACCGCCCGGCCCCTCCTTTTATATTTTTGAGCCACCCTGTGATGCTCAGGGATGGGGGCTCTTCCCAGGGAGCCTGCTCAGGGAGGTTCTGGGAATTGGCTGGGGCTTCCTGCATGCAGCAACTGTGCACTCACTCTGGGAGTGCTCCCCAGCCTGGACTCCAGCTTTACATTTCTTTTCTTTTTCCCCTTTTTATTTGGGGGGGCCACACCTGGTGGTGCCCAGGAGTTACTCTTGGCTTTGCACTCAGGAATTACTCCTGACAGGCTCAGGGACCATATGAGTTGCCGGGATCGAATTCGGTTAGGCCTCATGCAAGGCAAATGCCCTCCCTTCCGACTCCGCCTATTTTTTTTATATTAATATTGACCATTTGGGCGAGTGATACAGCATTGCGGGGGAGGGTGGGTTTGATCTGGGTTCGCTCTATGGCACCAACTAGGATCCCCCAACCTCCCGCCAGGTGTGATCCCTATCACAAAGCCAGGAGTCAGCCCTGAGCACCGCCTGGTGTGGCCCAAAACCTACAAAGAAGAAATCATGATAAAGTCAAACACCCATGTTGGGAGTGAGTCAGAACAGAGCCATCCCTGGTGTGTTTGCAGGAGGCCCCGGGGCTTGCAGGTGGGAAGGAGGTGCTAGGTCTAGGGTGTCTGGAGGGACTCAAGGTCTATTTTGTTTCACAGTGATGATGGCCAAGGAGAAGCCGCCGATCACCGTGGTTGGAGACGTTGGGGGCCGCATCGCCATCATAGTGGTGAGCCTGGGACCGCCCCTGTGTGTCCGAGTGGCTGGTGCCTGCTAGGGTATATTTCCAGCTCCGTCTGCCCCTCCTCAACTCCAGTTCCCTCAGGAAGTTTTTCAGAGATAGGTCCTGTAAGGACCTTTTCAGAGTAGGTCCTGTAAGGAAGTGCATACATTGATGGACCAGGATGGGAGCCCCCAGGTCCACCCATTGAGCTTCTTTGCTGGAAGCTCGAAGGTCCTGAGCAGAACTTCTGGTCAGCCATCCCCAGACCTCACTGACTGGCCAGCTTATGTTTGTAATTGAGCGTGTAAGATTATTAATTTAAATTTTTTGGTTTTGGGGTCACACCTGTCAGTACTCAGGGGTTTCTCCAGACTCTGCACTCAGATCACTCCTGGCAGGCTCAGGGGACCATATGGGATGTCGGGAATTGAACCCAGGTCCATCCCGGGTTGTCTGTATGAAAGGCAAACGCCCTACCTCTATGTTATCACTCTGGCCAAAGATTTTTTATTTTATTTGGGGCCACACACCTGGTGGTGCTCAGGACTTAACTCCTGGCTCTGCCCAGGGGTTACTCCTGGCAGTGCTTGGAGTACTGTATTTGGTATTGGGGCTCACATCTGGGTTATTCACATATCAGGCAAGTGCCTTAACCCTTGTCCTGTCACTCTGGCTCCTGCATGTTAAAGAATTATATCCCCAGCTGATGGTTGATACTCATGCTTTGTAGCTGGGGCCTGACCTTTCCCAAAGGCCTATTTGCCTTGCACACAGCCTGGTTCGATCCCCCGAGCCTGCCAGGAGCGATTTTTGAGCGCAGAGCCAGGAGTAACCCCTGAGCACCACTTGGTATGGCCCAAAAACCAAAAATAAAACCACCGTATTTCCATTTTCCTCAGTACCAGAAGAGAGTAAAGTGTCAGTGTAAGTTTGGGGGTTCAGACTGGGACTCTCCGGGGTAGTCCTGATGCCCACCCACAGCGTAGCAGCCTCATCTCCAGTGTCAGGCCCAACTGTGGGCAGAGAGGGTCTCGCCCCGTGCCGATGGGCTGTGTGGAGGTAGGGGTCGCTCGCTACAGCTCCCCGGGCTCTGTTCCCCGCAGGACGACATCATTGATGACGTGGAGAGCTTCGTGGCAGCTGCAGAAATCCTGAAGGAGCGTGGAGCCTACAAGATCTACGTCATGGCCACACACGGCATCCTGTCTGCCGAGGCCCCCCGGCTCATTGAGGAGTCTGCCATCGACGAGGTGGGCAAGAGGGATCCACTCTGGGGGCGCAGCCGTGTGGGATCCCCTGGAGATGGCTCCATGCGCTCAGGTCACCACGGCAGCGGCTGCTCAGTCTGACTGAGCCCTGAGCATGGTCCGAATCGGGGAAGGAGCTCACCTCATACTCCACACAACATTCCAAGAAGCTGGGGTGGGCGATGCTTAGGGGTTCCTCCTGGCTCTGTTCTCAGAAATCGCTCCTGGCGGGCTCGGGGGACCATATGGGATGCCTGGATCCAAACCATCTGCATGCAAGGCAAACACCCTACCGCTGTGCTATCTCTCTGGCCCTTAGTGTTTTCTTTTTTTGTTTTATTCTGGGGTCACACCCAGCAGTGCTTAGGGATTATTCCTGCTCTGTGCTCGGAAATGGCTTGGGGACCCTCTGGGATGCCAAGGATTGGCCCCTGCTCGCCCACATGCAAAGCAAAAAACTTCCCCATTTTGCTGTAGCTTTGGCTCCCTTGTATTTTTTTAGTCCATTTAGGTAGTACCAGGGAATGAAATCCAGGTCCTGTTTTGTGTTTTTGGTACTGGGGCCAGGCCCCAAACATGAGACACTTCGCAGACTCAAATTTGAGGGGCATGATTCCAGCTGCATAATTCTGTCATCTGAACTGCCAGGTCTCTCCTTGGCATAGACTCGGTGCTTGGGTTTGTAATGATCCTGCCTCGAGGGAACAGACATGGCTCTGTGGTTCAGTTTTGGGGCTTGGGGGACAGACAGGGTGGGTGCACCGGACTCCCACTGCCTCTGCACACTGCAGCTTTGGGTGGTGGACCTTGACAAGGGTTGGGTGTATCTCCATGCTGGTTGAGGCACGCCGGTGCCAGTAACTCATCCCTATTGTGTCTGCTGCTGCCCTCCAGGTGGTGGTGACAAACACGGTGCCTCACGAGGTCCAGAAACTGCAGTGTCCTAAAATCAAGACGGTGGACATCAGCCTGATTCTGTCTGAAGCGATTCGGCGGATCCACAACGGGGAGTCCATGGCATATCTCTTCCGGAACATCACGGTGGATGACTAAGCTTGCACCCCGTGCCACCGCCCCGCTGTCAGGCCAGCCAGGGAGGGAGGCGCCCCCGAAGCTCACGAGTGGATGGCCTGGACCACCTGTCACTCTCCTGTCCCTCTAACGAAAGTGCCGCTCCTCCGCATAGATGCAGACAGCAGTTCCAGATACTGTCCTGTCTTACTACTGCTGTAGGAAGATTGAGACCAAGCCTTAACCCTGTGTTACCCGTGCTGCTCGACCTGGGACCAGTCTTGTGGGGGCCGCACCTGGCCCGCTTCTCTCTTCCCACCACCCACTCTGTCCCTTTTGTCTAAAGAATTCCATTTTTCCTTGAGACGCTCTCCACACTAGCCGTACAGACACTGAAATAGCTGTGAGTTCACTGTGTCCCCTCCCCTTCCCGAGCACCAAGCACTGCTGGGGAATGACCCACACACATACCGAGAAGTGCCAGGAGCCCCCAAAGAAACCACAGTAGCAGTGATGGGACTCAGGCCCCTGTCCGAGCAGACTGGCTGTCGCTGGGGGTGCAGGTCACTGACTGTCACTCTTGAATGACCAATAAAAGACTGTTATTGTCCACTTTGTCCTCCTGGTGACTGTTTATGGGACCCTGCAGTGCAGTGATTAAAGGCAACCAGCCCCCTCCTAAACGCCTGCCTCATTCACGGATTAGCTTCCAGAGTGTTTCAGGGTGAAAATGGCATTGGGAGGTGTTGGCTGTCCAGCACTGCTCCTACCCCCCTCTTCTGCCCATGTGGTCCGAGTAGGTCCAGCTGCTCCAGCATCAACTACTCCTGCCCTCAATGGCTTTGGAGCTGGCCTTGCTTTGGGCTCAGGCTGGTTCCTGGGAAAGGACAGGATGTGGCTGGGGCCCTTATAAAGGTTCCCATGTTGTAAACCTCTTAGGCTCTCTTTCTCAAGCCTAAATTTCCATTTGATACCGCCCTGAGACCTCTGGCCATACCTAGGAGCCTATCTGGAAAGACATGAGGGAGCAGTTGGAAAATGACCTAGACATCAGCCAATCAGAAGCTAGAACCTTATCCCCTCCCTATAGAGATCAGCCAATCAGAAGCTAGAACCTTATCCCCTCCCTATAGAGATCAGCCAATCAGAAGCTAGAACCTTATCCCCTCCCTATAGAAACTGGCTAACGGGGCGTTTGGATGGCTGATGGAATAAAGTCTTTTTTTTTTTTTTTTTTTTTTTTTTTTTGGTTTTTGGTTTTCGGGTCACACCCGGTGCTCAGGGGTTACTCCTGACTGTCTGCTCAGAAATAGCTCCTGGCAGGCACAGGGGACCATATGGGACACCAGGATTCGAACCAACCACCTTTGGTCCTGGATCAGCTGCTTGCAAGGCAAACGCTGCTGTGCTATCTTTCCGGGCCGGAATAAAGTCTTGCTTAGCTTTATTGTCCTTCCACTCCAACCCTAACTGGTAGGCTAGGACTTCTCTGGAAAGCACTTACTTCCTGACCCTTAATTCCTTTCCAAAAACTAAAGGAGTTCTCAGGCCCTCTGGCAAGCCTCTGAGAAAGTTTTAGCATTTGCAAGCAACCATTAAGTTGCCTGAGGGGAGGGGCCGGAGAGATAGCATGGAGGTAGGGCATTTGCCTTGCATGCAGAATGACTATTGAATCCCGACACCCCGTATGGTCTCCCCAAGTCTACCAAGAGCGATTTCTGAGCATAGAGCCAGGAGCAACACCTGAGTGCTGCAGGGTGTGACCCAAAAACAAAAACAAACAAAAAACCCACAAAATAAATAACTAAATTACCTGAGGGGAGAGCAAAGAGATTGATTCTAAAGGAATTCAGGACCTGGGGCTGTTTTTCTGTGCTGCCCTGACCTCTGCCTCTGTCTGTCTGGGATTGTGTCACTGTGGAGAAAGGTTTGGGGATGGCTCCTGGGCTGAGTGCTTGCTTTGTATGTAGGTACGCTGCATTTCTATCTCCCCAAATGCCTGAGAACTGCTAGAGTTAAAGTCCTCAAAGGGCAGGAGGCTTAATTTAAAAAACTAAGGCCCTTTTTCAGTTCCAAGTCATCTGGATTCTTTTTTTTTTTTTTTTTTTTTTGGTTTTTGGGCCACACCCGTTTGACGCTCAGGGGTTACTCCTGGCTAAGCGCTCAGAAATCGCCCCTGGCTTGGGGGGACCATATGGGACGCCGGGGGATCGAACCGCGGTCCTTCCTTGGCTAGCGCTTGCAAGGCAGACACCTTACCTCCAGCGCCACCTACCCGGCCCCTCATCTGGATTCTTATCTTACTACTCCCTTAATATATTCTTCTTCTGGGGCTGGAGAGGTAGCACAGCAGTAGGGTGTTTGCTTTGCACGCAGCCAACCCAGGATGGACCCAGGTTTGATTCCAGGCATCTCATATGGTGACCCCTACCCCATGCATACACACACCAAGCCTGCCAGAAACGATAACGGAGTCCAGAGCTAAGAGGATAGGGGCTGGAGAGATAGCATGGAGGTAAGGCATTTGCCTTTCATGCAAGAGGTCATCGGTTCGAATCCCAGCGTCCCATATGGTCCCCCGTGCCTGCCAGGAGCAATTTCTGAGCATGGAGCCAGGAGTAACCCCTGAGCACTGCCGGGTGTGACCCAAAAACCACAAAAAAAAAAACAAAACAAAAAAAAAGAGGATCCTCTGAGTGCTGCCGAATGTGACCCCAAAACTATATCGCTGAATGTGGCCCAAAAACTATATATATATATATATATATATATTCTTGTGTCTCTAAGTTGGAGTTTTTGTTTGCTTTTGTTTTTTGGCGTGGGGGGATATGAGGGGAAGGGTCCCACAACCAGCAGTGCTCAGGGCTTACTCCTGGCTTTTTGTTCAGGGATCACATCTGGTGTAAAGGAGAGAGGGGGTGAGCCAGATTTAGGAATTTATTTATTTGGGAGAGGCCAGTCCCTGGCACTGTGTAGGGGCACCAGAACACCACCAGGACTCACTCTTGATCCCAGAACCAGGAAGGCCTTTTTTTGGGGGGGGGAGGGGCCCACACCCAGCGGTGCTCAGGGGTTACTCCTGGCTGTCTGCTCAGAAATAGCTCCTGGCAGGCACGGGGGACCCTATGGAACGCTGGGATTCAAACCAACCACCTTAGGTCCTGGATTGACTGTTTGCAAGGCAAACACTGCTGTGCTATCTCTCCAGCCTCAAGTGACCTTTAAGCCAATAAAGAAAAACAGAATCTGGGACCAGAGAGATAGTGTGTAGGTAGGGAGTTTGCCTTGCATGCAGAAGGACTGTGGTTCGAATCCTGGCATCCCATATGGTCCCCCAAGCCTGCCAGGAGTGATTTCTGAGCATAGAGTCAGGAGGGACCCCTGAGCGCTGCCGGGTGTGACACCCCCCCCCCCAAAATTAAGCAGAATCAATTTGACCAACTCAAATTGTTGGAGCACAGGACTGCCTGGGGAATGTGGAGGAGGGAGGGCATTTTATTTCACTTTGCTGCACATTCACAGCTGACATTTCACACCTTCCCGGGGAGAATTAGTGGGTGTCGTGATTGAGAGCCCCCCAGCCCCAAATGCTCTTTAGTTTGACCAGATGAAACCCGGTTATGAACTAAGGGGGCCAACAGGAACCCCTCCACACTCCCATCCCCTGCCAAATTCACTCCTCTCGTGGCTGATTGGAGCCGCCTGGAACAAGGTAGAGGCCACTGGAGGAGGAGGTTCAGGTGCGGGGGTTCGGGGGTCCCAGGGCCACGCCCCATCTCCAGCCCCCATCCTGGAAACGCCTAGGCCTGGCCCAGGTCTGGGACCTCAGCACCCCTAGGGACTTCAGGTCTGGCTGACCCTCTCCTAGGCCGCTGCTGCTCCCCTCGCCCTGCCCGCCTCACGTGGCCTCAGCCCGCCCCCACTGGCACCCCGTTATTATGTTTTGGGGTGCAGTGGGGCATCCCCCCAGGAGCACGTTTCTGCTGGGCACGCGGGGTGGGGCGTGAGGGTCCTGAACGGGCCGCGCCCCCAGTTCTAAACGTCACCAACCGGCCAGGTGCCAGTACTGGTCGCTTGGGGTGCGGGTTTGAGGAGCCCCAATAACGGCGGTGGCGATGGCGGTGACTGGCCCTGGCTGTGACCCCCAATGCCCGGTCGGCCCGGCCGGAGCCTTGGGGGCCTAGTGGGGCGGGTGACTCCCCTCAAGGCCTGTGACGCCTCGGGATGTCGCGCTTGGCCAACCAGAAGAGCATCACGCTGCGGGACCTGGCCGACCTGGCCATCGGCACCCCAGAAGTGGGCGCCGTCAACTTCAACGCCCTGCACACGCTCCTCCTGGCCATGCTCAACAACATGAACTTGCAGGACATGTCCGTGGACTTGCCCCGGCCCAGCTCCCGGCCCAGCATCTCGGTGGTGCCCCCCAAGCCCGGCCCGGACACCCCCAGTGGTGTCCAGCACCTGGCCGAACCCAAGAAGCATCGCCTGCCGCACTCCGGCCGCAAGAGCACCCCCTTCGTGGAGGCCCAGGTGAAGGACCTGGACGGGCAGATCCGGGCCCTGGAGAACAACATCCAGGACATCGTGGCCCAGATGCAGCAGTACGGCATCCCCATGCCCGTGCCCAGAGGCTTGTCCCCTCTGGACACCCGCTTGGCCGAGGGACAGAAGCCGAAGTCGCTCAGGAAAGCCAAGGATTGGGACGAGGGCGCTGTTCAGGTGAGTCCTGGCCAGAGTGGAGGCCTCCCTGCCTCTCCCAGAGAGCATGGTGGTGCCACAGAGCCTTGTTGTTCTTGCAGGCCAAGGAACTGCCAACGGCAGGCTCGAGGGTCAAGCTGACGGTCCCCTCCGTTCCCTCGGTGCCAAGTATGACCCTCAAATCGGGGGAAGTGTCCCCTGTGTCCAGCCCGCTGGGGGAAAGCAGAGATGAAAAGGCCCTTAAAAGGCTGCTCCAAAAAGCCCAGGACTTCTTCACGATTCCACCTCAGGTGAGACCTTCACGGCCAGCTTCCCTCCTCCCCCCATTCCCCGCACTGTGGCCAGGATGATATTGAGGGTTCACCAATGCCATCGGTTGCCCAAGGAACCCCAAACCCACCCCAGAGAGGAGAGCAGTCTTCTCAGAATGTTCTCAGGGGAGCAGAAAGATATGGTATAGAGTGTGGCCTCTCCAGAAAAGGTTCTCAGGGTGAATGTGCTTTGAAGATGGTGATGAAAGGAAGGGGCTGTGTTTCCATGGTGGGGTGTTTGCCTTGCATGCAGAAGGACGGTGTTTGAAATCTCGGCATCCCATATGGTCCCTGGAGCCTGCCAGGAGCGATTTCTGAGCGTAGAGCCAGGAGTAGCCCCTGAACACTGCTGGGTATGACCCAAAAACCAAAATAAATAAATAAATAAAGGGGCTGTGTTTGGGGCCAGAGCGATATAACACAGTGGGGAAGGTATTGGTTTTGCATGCAGTTGACCTGGGTTTGATCCCCAGCATCCCATAGGGTCCCCTGAGCTTGCCAGGAATAATTTCTGAGCTTAGAGGCAGGAGTAACTTGAGTGCAGGAAGAAGGAAGGGAGGGAGGGAGGGAGAGAAGAAAGGAATAAAGGAGAGAGGGAAGGAAGGAGAAAAAAGGAATGAAAAAAGGAAGGAGTACTAAGAGAAAGAGGGAAGGAAGGGAGGAATGAGGGAAGGAAGGGAGGGGGAGGAAAGGAAGTGAGGAAGGAGGGAAGGAAGGAAAGAGAATGAAGGAAGGAGGGAGGGAGAGAGGAAGGGAAGAGGGAGAGAGGGAGGAACGAAGAGAAGAAGGAAGGAGGGAGGGAAGGAAGGAAGGAAGAGAGGGAAGGAAGGGCCGATGAGGTGGCGCTAGAGGTAAGGTGTCTGCCTTGCAAGCGCTCTATCCTCCGGCATCCCATATGGTCCTCCCAAGCCAGGGGCAATTTTTGAGCGCTTAGCCAGGAGTAACCCCTGAGCATCAAACAGGTGTGGCCCCAAAAACCAAAAAAAAAAAAAAAAAAAGGGAAGGAAGAAGAAAGGAAGGGAGGGAGGGAGGATGCTGTGGGTCAAAGAGATAGCCTGGAGATTTTGGGTGCTGGCCTTGCATGCAGCAGACTTGGGTTCAATCCCTGGTACCACCATTGATGCCCACCCCACCCTCCACTGATTCCCTAAGCCTACCAGGAGTGATCCCTGAGCACAAAGCCCTGGGACTAGAGCAATAGCACGCAGTAGGGCATTTGCCTTGCACTTGGCAAACCTCAGATGAATTCAAGTTCGATTCCTGGCATCCTACATGGTCCCCAGAGCCTGCCAGGAGATATTTCTTTTTTGTTTTGTTTTGTTTTTGTGTCACACCCAGAAGCGCTCAGGGGTCACTTCTGGCTCCATGCTCAGAAATCGCTCCTGGCAGGCTTGGGGACCATATGGGATGCCGGGATTCGAACCACCGTCCTTCTGCATGCAAAGCAAACACCTTGCCTCCATGCTATTCTCTCCAGCCCCTCCAGGAGCTATTTCTTTTTTTTTTTTGTTTTTTTATCCCTCAGCGCTCAGGCGCTCCTTCTGGCTCTATGCTCAGAAATCACTCCCGGGCAGGCTCGGGGGACCATATGAGATGCCTGGATTCGAATTACTGTCCTTCTGTGTTGCATTAAGCCCTTAAGATGGGCTTGGATGGTGGATGGAGGCCTTTGTCCTTAGGCCCCGGCCACGTGGCTCCATCCCCCATTAACCAGCAGGTCATCATCTTCAGGTGGTCGCGGCGGGAATCAGACTCACTCAGACAGACGTCAGGAAGTATCAGTTTTATTTATACCCTATCCACCACATGTGTGGTCAATCTTAACCATTTACGCATGTTATCCTTAGCTTGCCTTGCTCTTAATTTCTTTCAGCTATCTTCCCTCTGACCTCCATGCTGGCAAAGACCCTAATCCTTTGGGTCAAAGGCCTTATCTAACCTTCCCAAGACCCCTCCCAGGAATGGGTGGGTCTTGCAGGTAGTCACTCTTCTGCATGCAAGGCAAGCACCTTTCCTTCATGCTATCTCTCCAGCCCCCTCCAGGAGCTTTTTTTTTTTTTTTTTTTTTTTTGGTTTTTGGGTCACACCCAGCAGTGCTCAGGGGTTACTCCTGGCTGTCTGCTCAGAAATAGCTCCTGGCAGGCACGGGGGACCATATGGGACACCGGGATTCGAACCAACCACCTTTGGTCCTGGATTGGCTGCTTGCAAGGCAAATGCCGCTGTGCTATCTCTCCGGCCCCATCCAGGAGCTATTTCTTTTTTTTTTTTGTTTTGTTTTGTTTTTTTTTGTTTTTTTTTTGTTTTTGGGCCACACCCTGTGACGCTCAGGGGTTACTCCTGGCTATGCGCTCAGAAGTTGCTCCTGGCTTCTTGGGGGGCCATATGGGACACCGGGGGATCGAACCGCGGTCCGTCCTAGGCTAGCGCAGGCAAGGCAGGCACCTTACCTCCAGCGCCACCGCCCGGCCCCTCCAGGAGCTATTTCTTTTCTTTTTTTTTTTTTTTTGGTTTTTGGGCCACACCCAGTAACGCTCAGGGGTTACTCCTGGCTATGTGCTCAGAAGTTGCTCCTGGCTTGGGGGACCATATGGGACACGGGGGGATCGAACCGCGGTTCGTCCAAGGTTAGCGCAGGCAAGGCAGGCACCTTACCTTTAGCGCCACCGCCCGGCCCCCAGGAGCTATTTCTAAGCACAGAGCCTGGTGTAACCTCTGAGTGCCACCAGGTGTGGCCCAAAACCTAAATGAATGAATGAATAAATAAATGTTTAAAAAAGCAAAGGAAGGGGGCCGGGTAGGTGGCGCTGGAGGTAAGGTGTCTGCCTTGCAAGCGCTAGCCAAGGAAGGACCTCGGTTCGATCCCCCGGCGTCCCATATGGTCCCCCCAAGCCAGGGGAGATTTCTGAGCACATAGCCAGGAGTAACCCCTGAGCGTCAAATGGGTGTGGCCCAAAAACCAAAAAAAAAAAAAAAAAAAAAGCAAAGGAGGGGGCCAGCAAGGAGGCGCTAGAGCCTTGCAAGCTCTAGACAAGGAAAGGACCACGGTTTGATCCCCCGGTGTCCCATATGGTCCCCCCAAGCCAGGGGCAATTTCTGAGCGTGTAGCCAGGAGTAACCCCTGAGTATCTAACGGGTGTGGCCCGGAAAACCAAAAAAAAAAAAAAAAAAAAAAAAAAAAAGCAAAGGAGGGCCCAGAGAGATAGCACAGCAGTGTTTGCCTTGCAAGCAGCTAATCCAGGACCAAAGGTGATTGGTTCGAATCCCGGTGTCCCATATGATCCCCCGTGCCTGCCAGGAGCTATTTCTGAGTAGACAGCCAGGAGTAACCGCTGAGCACCACCGGGTGTGACCCAAAAACCAAAAAAGGAGGAAGACCTGGTGTGGCTCCAACCTCCCTCACCATCAAGAAAACAGAACAAGCTGGTCCGATGGCAGTGGTTTATCAGAACTTATTAATGTTAGTATCACAAAGTTGATATATAACCCCCCCACTGCTCAATTTGACTGGCTTAAAAAAAAAAAAGAAGAAAGAAAAGAAAAGAAAAGAGAACCGGGGCCAGAGAGATAGCATGGAGGTAGGGTGTTTGCCTTTCATGCAGAAGGACGGCAGTTTGAATCCCAGCATCCCATATGGTCCCCTGAGCCTGCCAGGAGCAATTTCTGAGCGTAGAGCCAGGAGTAACCCCTGAGCGCTGCTGGGTGTGGCCCCCCCAAAAAAAACAAAACAAAACAAAAAAAAAAAGAAAACAGGGCCAGTGTGGTGGCACAAAAAAGGCCTTTGCCTTGCACATGGCTGACCTAGGATAGACTGTGGTTCGATCCGCTGGTGTCCCATATGGTCCCCAAGCCAGGAACGATTTCTGAGTGCATAGCCAAGAGTAACCCCTGAGCATCACCAGATGTGGCCCAAAACAAAACAAAAAAAGAAAATATAACAGGGACTGCATGTTGAGAGACAAGCAGGGGTGCGGGGCAGGATGAAGTTATCCCCATAACCTATCACAGCACCTGCTTGTTTTTTTTTTTTTTTTTTTGAGGGGGGGCGTGGAGAGTCACACCTGACAGTGCTCAGGGATTACTCCTGGCTCTAGGTTCAGAATTTCAGAATTCGCTCCTGGCAGGCTCAGGGGACCATATGGGATGTTGGGATTCGAACCACCGTCCTTCTGCATGCAAGGCAAATGCCCTACCTCCATGCTATCTCTCTGAACCCAACACAGCACCTACTTGGGCTCGTATAGTCAGCTCAGGAGGAGGCCCAGCTTCAAGGGGAAACAACGCTCAGTTCTGAGGAAATGAGTCTTTCTACAGGGCCACTGGTAGCTGTGAAAAGAAAAGGCTGAGGGGGAAGAAAGGCAGAAAGCAGGGAAGAAAGAGACTTGAGGGTGTCCCCTGGAACTCCCTCTGTCCTCCCCTCCAGAGCACTGGGAAAGCTCTTTGTAAAGTGCCCTGTTGCAATTTGGGGTAACCTACCCCTAACACCTCCTTTCTCAATGCTTCTATCCACAAGACTACAGAGTTCAAAGGAAAGGCCAAAGTTTTAACCAAAGTTTTCTTTTTTGATTTGTATTGTTTTTTTTTCGTTTTTGGGCCACACCCAGCAGCACTGGGGTTACTCCTGATTCTGTGCTCAGGAACCCTATGGGAAGCCAGGGATTAAATTCTAGTTGACCACATTCAAGGCCAACACCTTACCCAGTGTGCTATTGCTCCTGCCCCATTTATTTTTGAGATATGTTTCTTTTTTTGAGGGGGTGGGTCTACCCAGTGATGCTCTGGAACCACTCCTGGCTGTGCTCGGGGGACCATAAGTGCTGCTGGGAATTGAATCCAGGTCAGCTGCTTGCAAATTAAACACTTTACCTGCTGTGCTCTCTTGCCAGCCCCCTGTAATTTTATTTTTTCTTCTTTTTCTTTTTTGTTTTTGCTTTTGGGTCACACCCAGCGGCGCTCAGGGGTTACTCCTGGCTCTACACTCAGAAATCATTCCTGGCAGGCTCGAGGGACCATATGGGATGCATTACGGGATTTGAACCACTGTCCATCCTGGGTTGGCTGCATAAAAGGCAAACGCCCTACCGCTGTGCTATTTCTCTGGCCCTGTATTTACCTTTTTATTTATATTTTGTTTGTTTTAGAGTCACTCAGGGGTTACTCCTGGCTTTTTGCTCAGAAATTATTCCTGGCCAGGTTAGGAGACCCTATGGGATGCCAGGAATCAAACTCGGCTGCCTGAGTATGAGGCAAATGCTCTTTGCTGTGCTCTCGCTCCAGCCCTTCCCCTGTATTTTTTTTGTTGTTGTTTTATTTTTAATTTTTAGCCATCCAAAAATGGTTCTGGAGAATGGCTTGGGGATTACTCCCTATGGCTGATGGCATGAAACGTGGCCCTTGCACATATGAAGCAGGAACCCTGGTCCGAGAGCACAGTCGTTCAGATGTCCTGGAAATCCTACAACCTCTATCCCTGTCCTGGTGAGACCCAGGTCTGCAGGAATCCAGGACAGAGGTTGTCTTGGGGCTCACACTGGCTCTCGTTGTCCCTCCCAGAAGCGCCCTGCTGGTCCCCTGCTGCTGTCAGATGCGGCCTCTTCCTTTCCTCCTCCCACAGGTGTGCATGCGGGGGTGTGGAAGAATTGAGCGCAGACAAGTGAGGTGTGTGTGTGAGAGGCCTAAAAGAGAGTGGTGTGTATGAGCAGGTTGTGTGAGCACTGTGTGAGTGTATGTGTGAGCAGGTGTGTTGCATTGTGTGTCCTTGAGTGGGAGCATTGTGAGTGTGTTTAACCCAAGGAAGGGGCTGTTTTGACTCTTTCTCTCGAATCCTTCCAGAAAATCCTAGAGCGGATCCAAGAGCTGGAGCAGATGATCTATGACCGAGACGCCTTCCTGGTAACATGGGGGAGATGGTCGTATTCCTACTGTTGTGTGTCCTCACTGCAGGGTGCACCCTCAGTTCCTGGGTCGAGGGGAAATTGTTTGCATCTCTTCCTGGGGTTCCTCGAGGACCCACTGTTGTTTTAATATAAAATAGAATGGATGAAGCTGTATATATGAAGTGTATGAAGCTGTGTGTGAATCCGTGAGTGTGAACCAGTGTATATATAGAACATATGTATACATAGGACACATACATGTGTATGCGTGAACCTCTTTGGTATGTGAGCCCATGTATGAGTGCAGCTCTGCAGTGTGAACCCCCATGTCTGTGTGAACTCGTGTATGTGTGACTGTGTCTGGGCAGGTGTGACACAGGCCCCTGCTCTGTCCCTGTAGGAGGTCGTGGACCGGAAGCTGAGTGTGATGCCCATGGGGGATGAGGTCACCATGGTAACCTGGGAGGACCTGGAACAGGCCATCAGCGATGGCTGGAGGCTCTCCCAAGTCGGCAGCAGCAGCGTCTCTCATTTGGTGAGCACTCGGGCCCAGAGGCTCTGCATGCTGCTCCCCCAAATCCATTCCATGGACCCCAAACCTTATAGTGAGCATTCGGGCCTGGGGGGCTGCATGTAGGGCTCCCTTAAACCCCTTCCATGGATCTCAAGAAAAGCAATCCTCTATAGAGGAGAGCAGAAGTTTGAAAGTGGAGGTAAATGTAGGATTTGGCCCACTTTCATCTCCTAAGGTGCAGCTTCTGGGTGCCAACCCCAAGTTGTGGAACACCTGACATTTTCAGGGATGGTCCCTCGGTTAGGTAGAAACTGTCTATCGAGGCTGGTCCAGTAACTTCTGGGTCCCTAGCCTTACACCATCAGAAGTTTGGTGTTTTCATGTGACCTCAAGGACTTTGAGGCGGGAAGGCATTTTGAGGTGCAGAATGACTGGGTCTGCGGACCTGGAGGTCTTGCTCTCTGGTATCTTGTTTTGGGGGGAACCACACCCGCCAGTGCTCAGGGGTTACTCCTGGCTCTGATAAGGAATCTCTTCTAGTGGGCTCTGGGGACCCTATGGGATGCCGGGGATTAAAGCTGAGTCAGCTATGTGCAAGGCAAGTGCCCTCCCTGCTGTGCTATGGCTCTTGCCTCTCTCTTTTATGGGAGCCCAATTGTATAGGGAGGTGCTAGCTTATCCATGGCCACCCCAATTGAATCCTGGCCCTCCTGGATCCTCTGAGCCCTCCTGCCTGGCAATAAAACAAAAGGAAAATCTTTTTTTGGGCGGGGGCTTTTGGGTCACATTTGACCTCACTTGGGTTACTTCTGGCTCTGTGCTCAGAAGTCACTCCAGGGACCATATGGGATGCTGGAAACTGAACCCAGGTCTGTCCTGGATCAGCTGCACGCAAGGCAAACGCCCTACCGCTGTGCTCTCTCCGGCCCCAGGCTGCCTCAGGTCTGTTAGAGTGCTGCCCCCTGGCAGCTGTTCTGACTGAAGTCTGACAAGAATGTTGCTTTGTGGGTTTTTGGGGGTATTTTTGGTATTTTTGTTTGGTGGCCATATCCATGCCCTCCCCTTGGCATTGCCTTGGCCCTGTCATTCATTTTGGGTTGGTTTTTTTTTTTTTTTTTAGGGATTTGTTTTATTTTGTCTCTGGTTATTGGGCTACATTAGGCGGTACTTAGGCTACTCTCCTGGCTCTGCATTTAGGGATCACTCCTAGTAGCTTGGGGGACCCAAGGGGATGCCGAGGACCTAACCTAGGTAAGCCACATCCAAGGCAAATGCCCTCCCCTCTGTGCTATAACACGTCAGCCTCTGCAGTTTGTTTCTTTTGGGCCTTCATTTGGCCATGGGTGCTGTGGGCATCTCTAGCTGGAGTCGAGTTCCCGTCTGGATGTCACTCCCCGCTCCCCTATTTCTTTTCTCTGGCATTCCAAACAGTGCTCAGGACACTCCAGGACCCCCCCTGCCTGGTTCTGTGGGCCTGTTGGCTTATTGCTAAAGTCCAGTGAGGCAATACTGCTCGAGTCTCTGTGCTCCGGGGTCCTTGTGATGCCAGTCATGTGCTCCAGCTCTCTGAGCCATCTACCTGGTCCTGAATATCACTTTAAAAAACAACTAGGACTGGAGATATAGCATGGAGGTAAGGCGTCCTATATGGTCCCCCGAGCCTGCCAGGAGCGATTTCTGAGTGCAGAGCCAGGAGTAACCCCTGAGAGCTGCCGAGTGTGACACAACCCCCCCAAAAAAAAAAAAAAAAAAACCTAAAAAAATTGGTTGGCCTGGAGCAATACTACAGCAGGAAGGGAGATTGCCTTACAGGTAGCCAACCCAGGTTCAATCTGCTGCATTCCATATGCTCCCTGAGCCTTCCAAGAGTAATTTCTGAGCACTTGCCTTGTATATGGATGACCTGAGTTCAAGCCCCAGCATCCTGTATGGTCCTTTGAGCACCACCAGGAGTAAGCCCAGAGCATTGCCCAGTGTGGCTCCCTCAAAAAACAAAAACAAAAAAAACAAAAACAAACCCACCAGGGGCCAGAGCGATAGCACAGCAGTTAGGGTGTTTGCTTGCATGCGACTGATGCACACCAGTGTCCCACATGGTCCCCTGAGCTTTCCAGCGTCATTTCTTTTTTGTTCCGTTTTGTTTTGTTTCTTTGTTTTTTGGACCACACCTGGTGGCGCTCAGGGGTTCCTCCTGGCTCTGCACTCAGAAATTGCTCCTGGCAGGCTCGGGAGACCATATAGGACCCGGGAATCTAACCTGGGTCCTTCCCGGGTCAGCCTTGTGCAAGGCAAATTGCTTTGGTTCCTAGGAGTAATTTCATTTCATTTCTTTTCTTTTTTTTGGGGGTGGGGTGGGGGGAGGTCATACCCGGCAGCGCTGGCTCTACGCTCAGAAATCACTCCTGGCAGGCTCGGGGGACCACATGGGATACCGGATTCAAACCACCTTTCTTCTGCATGCAAGGCAAACGCCATCTCTCCAGCCCCACCAAGGAGTAATTTCTGACTGCAGAGCCAGGAGTAATAGCTCAGTGCTGCTGGATGTGCCCCCCCCCAAAAAAAAAAAAACACACACACACACACACACACACACAAAACAAAAACAAAAAGAAAATAAAACTAAAGTAAAAACAATATAATGAAACAGAAAAGAAAAAGGGGCCAGAGCTGTGGCACAAGCGATAAGGTGTCTGCCTTGCCGCGTTAGCCTAGGACGAACTGCAGTTTTGATCCCCCAGTGTCCCAGATGGTTCCCCAAGTCAGGAGCTATTTCTGAGCGCATAACCTGGAGTAACCCCTGAGCATCACCGGGTGTGGCAAAAAAAAAAAAAAGGCAAAAAAGAAAAATATTCATGAACGAGTTTTCCTCTGAGTAAAATCCAAGGCTAATGGGATTTGATCAGTTCACACATCATTTCTTTGACTTCTCTGAGAGGTTTTCCTGTTGGGAAAATAGTCTCTGTACCCAATTTGGCAGTGAAAACCAAATGGTCTATTTCTCGGGTCAACCAAAGGATTATGGGGGACCAGAGCTATAGTACAACCAGCTAAGGCATTTGCTTTAAATGCAGCTGACCAGATTCAAATGGTCCGCTTGAGCACTGCCAGGAGTGATCCCTGAGCAGAGAGCCAGTAGTAACCTCTGAGCACCACTGGGTGTGGTCCCCAAACAAGCAACCAACCAACCAAAAACTCAGAGAACCATGGGGTTCTCACCTGAATTTTCTCCCCTACCCCGTGTGTTTTGTTTTCTGCTTGTCATGGATGGGGGTTGACATCTTCTCTTGCTGTCAGGAGGAGGACAGCACAGCTGAGGACCCGAGTAAGGCCAAAAAACCACCTGTGATTTCCACCACCTTAGCCGTACCTAGCCGCACTGCCGTACACCCAGGCAGGGATGACCAGCTCGATTATGGTGGCCCCATGGAAGATCTGAAGCGTAGAAGTCAGGTATTCGTCACGCCACAGCTTGGAGAAACAGTGGCCCGGAGAAGCCAGGAACTCCTGACACCAGGACCCAGAGAAATAGTGGCTCGGAAAAGCAAGGAACTCATAACACCATGGCCTGGAGAAGCAGCAGCAGCCAAACCCGATGTCTCCCAGTTAAAAGGCGATTTGGATTACCGAAAACCTAAATTCAAGCCCAGCAAAATTCCTGGGGTTTCTGGGCAACCAGAGGACCATCTAATGATGCCCCCATTCTTGGAGGACAGGACACAGTTCCAGACCCCCTTCTACCAGCAGGGCATCATGCCCACGCACATGGGGCAGCCCCCAATGGCGCCCCCTTGGGGCATCGATGAGCGAGACTTGGCCCCAGGAGACGTGAGCCAGCTTGGGGTCACGTCCCCAGTGGTACCGGCTCGCCATCAACAACTGTTGGGAGGCCCCAGTCCAGAATGGGATACTATGTTGTTCTCTGCCCCCGATCAGCATGGCCAGATGCCTCTGGGAGCCGACCAGTTGGGCCCAGATGGGCGGCCACTGTCCCGCAGAGATCAGCTGGGCATGGTCACGCCTCTCTCAGACCAGCCCTCTCTGATCTCGTCCAGCCTGATGCAAGTTGGAGAGCTTCAGCAAGGCCTGGCACAGCCCGGCTTGGGGATAGTAGGCCTCGTACCACTGGCAGCCACAGACATCAGCGCCCGGCACTTTGATCTGGTGCAGCAGGGCAGGATGCAGATGGATAGGACTCAGCCTGGCATGGGGACGTTTGTTGGGGCTCAGCCTAGTGCAGCACAGCAGGGAATGGAACAGGCTGGTGTGGGAAAGGCTGCTGCTCACATGCCAGATTGGGTCCAACCTGGTATATATCCACCTGGGTTTGTTCAGTTTGGTGCAAGGCAGTCTGGTCTGGTGCCTCCTGGCGTGGTCCAGCCTGGCTTGGGGCTACCTAGCCTGGGGCAGCCTGATATGGGGCAGCCCAGCATGGTCCCGCCTGGCATGATCCAACCCGGCGTGAGGCAGCTTAGTCCTGTCCAGCTTGGCATGGGGCAGCTTGATGCTGTCCAGCCCAGTGTGGGCCAGCCTGGTGTGGTCCTGCCCGGCCAGAGTCAACTCGACACAGGCCAGCCTGGACTGAGGCAGCTTAGCATAGGGCAGTTCGGTGTGGGACAACTTGGCATGGTTCAGCCTGGCATGGGGCAGCTTGGTGTGGGGCAGCCCGGGGTCCAGCCCAGTGTTGGGCAACTTGGTGTGGTCCAGCCTGGTATGGTCCAGCCTGGTGTAGGGCAGATTGGCATGGTCCAACCTGGTGTAGGGCAGATTGGCATGGTGCAGCCTGGTGTCCAGCCACGCATGGAACAGCCTGGTGTGGGTCAACCTGGCATGGTGCAGCCTGGCATTGGGCAGCCTGGTGTGGGGCAGCTTGGCATGGTGCGGCCCAGCATAGGGCAGCTCGGTATGGGGCAGCCTGGGGTCCAGCCCAGTGTAGGGCAGCCTGGCATGGTCCAGCTTGGTGTGGGGCAGCTTGGCATGGTCCAGCCCAGCCTGGGGCAACTAGGTGTAGAGCAGCCTGGCGTGGTCCAGCTCAGTGTTGGGCAGCCTGGTGTGGGTCAACCTAGCATGGTCCAGCCTGGTGTGGATCAGCCTGGGATCCAGCCCGGCATGTTGCAGCCTGGTGTAGGTCAACCTGGTGTGGGTCAACCTGGCATGGTCCAGCCTGGTGTGGAGCAACCTGCTGTGGGTCAACCAGACACGGTCCAGCCTGGTGTAGGTCAACCTGGTGTGGGTCAACCTGGTGTGGTCCAGCCTGGTGTGGGTCAGCCTGGGGTCCAGCCTGGCATGTTCCAGCCTGGTGTAGGTCAACCTGGTGTGGGTCAAACTGGCATGGTCCAGCCTGGCCTAGGTCAACCTGGTACGGTCCAGCCTGGCGTGGGTCAAGCTGGCATAATCCAGCCTGGTGTAGGTCAACCTGGTATGGATCAACCTGGCACAGTCCAGCCTGGTGTGGGTCAACCTGGCATGATCCAGACTGGCATGGGTCCACCTGGCATGGTTCAGCCTGGTGTGGGTCAACCTGGCACAGTCCAGCCTGGTATGGGTCAACCTGGCATGATCCAGCCTGGCATGGGTCAAGCTGGCATGATCCAGCCTGGTGTAGGTCAACCTGGTATGGGTCAACCTGGCATGGTCCAGCCTGGCATGGGTCAAGCTGGCATGATCCAGCCTGGTGTAGGCCTACCTGGTGTGGGTCAGCCTGGCATGGTCCAGCCTGGTGTGGGTCAACCTGGCATGGTCCAACCTGGTATTGGTCAACCTGGCCTGGTCCAACCTGACGTGGGTCAACCTGGCACGGTCCAGCCTGGCATGATCCAGCCTGGTGTGGGTCAACCCAGCATGGTCCAGCCTGGTGTAGGTCAACCTGGTGTGGGTCAGCCTGGTATGGTCCAGCCTGGTGTGGGTCAACCTGGCATAGTCCAACCTGGTATTGGTCAACCTGGCATGGTCCAACCTGATGTGGGTCAACCTGGCACGGTCCAGCCTGGCATGATCCAGCCTGGTGTGGGTCAACCTGGCACGGTCCGGCCTGGCATGATCCAACCCGGTGTAGGTCAACCCGGCATGGTCCAGCCTGGTGTAGGTCAACCTGGTGTGGCTCAACCTGGCATGGGTCAACCTGGCATGGTCCAGCCTGGTATCATCCAGCCTGGTGTGAGTCAACCTGGTGTAGGTCAGCCTGGCATGGTCCAGCCTGGTGTGGGGCAGCCTGGTGTTCAGCCCAGTATGGTCCAGCCCAGCATGGGACAGCTGGGTATGACACCAACTGAGGTCCAGCCCAGTGGAGGGCAGCCCAGTTTGGTCCAGCCCGGTGTGGGGCGGCCTGGCATGGGGCATTTTGACATAGTTCAGCCTGGCATGGAGCAGCATGGCATGATACAGCCTGAAGTCCAGCCCAGCGTGGGGCAGCCCGGCACGGGGCAGCCTGGTATGGTCCAGCCCGGTGTAGGGCAGCGTGGCTTGGTCCAGCCCGGTGTGGGGCAGTTTGGCATGGGACAGCCCGGCATGGTTCAGCCTGGCATGGGGCAGCTTGGCATGATACAGCCTGAAGTCCAGCCCAGCGTGGGGCAGCCCGGCACGGGGCAGCCTGGTGTGGTCCAGCCCGGTGTAGGGCAGCGTGGCTTGGTCCAGCCTGGTGTGGGGCAGTTTGGCATGGGACAGCCCGGCATGGTTCAGCCTGGCATGGGGCAGCTTGGCATGATACAGCCTGAAGTCCAACCCAGTGTGGGGCAGCCTGGTGTGGTCCAGCCCAGCATGGGGCAGTTTGGTGTGGTCCAGCCCAGTGTGGGGCAGTTTGGCATGGGACAGCCTGGCATGGTTCAGCCTGGCATGGGGCAGCTTGGCATGATACAGCCTGAAGTCCAGCCCAGCATGGGGCAGCCCAGCATGGGGCAGCCTGGTGTGGTCCAGCCTGGTGTAGGGCAGCGTGGCTTGGTCCAGCCCAGTGTGGGGCAGTTAGGCATGGGACAGCCTGGCATGGTTCAGCCTGGCATGGGGCAGCTTGGCATGATACAGCCTGAAGTCCAGCCCAGTGTGGGGCAGCCTGGTGTCCAGCCCAGCATGGGGCAGCGTGGCTTGGTCCAGCCTGGTGTGGGGCAGTTCGGCATGGGACAGCCTGGCATGGTTCAGTCTGGCATGGGGCAGCCCGGTGTGGGTCAACCTGGCATGGGGCAACCTGGTGTCCAGCCCACCATGGTCCAGCCTGGTATCATCCAGCCTGATGTGGGTCAGCCTGGCATGGTTCAGCCTAGCGTGGGGCAGCCTGGTGTGGAACAGCCCAGTGTGGGACAGCCCGGTGTGGGGCAACTTGGCATGGAGCAGCCTGGCATCCAGCCCAGTGTGGGGCAGCTTGAAGTGGGACAACCTGGTGTGGCACAGCCTGGTATGGGACAACCTGGTGTGGGACAGCCTGGTGTCCAGCCTAGCGTGGGGTGGCCTGGTCTGGTCCAACCCAGTGTAGGACAGCTTGGTATAGGGCAGCCTGGTTTGGGACAACCTGGTATGGGGCAGCCTGGTGTCCAACCTAGTGTTGGGTGGCCTGGTGTGATTCAACCTGGTGAGGGACAGCCCGGTGTAGTGCAGCCTGTTGGGGGACAACCTGGAGTGGGGCATCCTGGTGTCCAACCTCGCGTAGGGTGGCCTGGTGTGGCCCAGCCCAGTGTGGTCCAGACTGGTGTGGGGCAGCTTGGAGTGGGGCATCCTGGTGTCCAACCTAGCATGAGGCGGCCTGGTGTGGGACAACCTGGTAAGGTCCAGTCTGGTGTGAGACAACTTGGTGTGGTTCAGCCTGGCGTGGCTCAGCCTGGTGTCCAGCCTGGTGTGGGACAACCTGGTGTGATTCAGCCTGGTGTCCAGCCTGGTGTAGGGCAGCCTGGTGTCCAGCCTAGTGTGGGACAACCTGATGTGGTCCAGCCTGGTATCCAGCCTGGTGTAGAGCAGCCTGGTGTCCAGCACGGTGTGGGACAACCTGATGTGGTCCAGCCTGGTGTACAGCCTGGTGTAGAGCAGCCTGGTATTCAGCCTGGTGTGGGACAACCTAGTGTGGGACAACTTGGTGTGGTCCAGCCTGGTGTGGGACAACCTGGTGTCCAGCCAAGTGTGGGATGGCCTGGTGTCCAGCCTAGTGTGAGGCAGGCCAGGATAGGGCAGCCTGGCATGGTCCAGCCCAGAGTATGGCAACGTGGTGTGGTCCAGCCTGGCATGGGTCCACCTGGCCTGGGGCAGCCTGGTGCTTATCCACCTGCTGCTTTTCCACGTGGTGCCTATCCACCTGGTGCCTATCCACGTGGTGCCTATCCACCTGCTGCTTATCCACGTGGTACCTATCCACCTGGTGCCTATCTACCTGGTGCTTTTCCACCTGTAGCCTATCCACCTGGTGCCTATCCACCTGGTGCCTATCCACCTGGTACCTATCCACCTGGTGCTTATCCACCTGGTGCTTTTCCACCTGGTACTTTTCCACCTCGTACTTATCCACCTGGTGCTTATCCACCTGGTTTAGTGCCATCTGGGGCAGGTCAGCCTGCCTTGGTTCAAGCTACTACACAACCTAGGGCAGATCAAATTGGTTTGGACGAAAAAGGTTTAGTCTCACCAGGAGTGGGTCTCAGTAGTTCAGTCAAACCTGGGAGGGAAAAGGCTAAAACAGTTCGACGACAGCGACACTTGGTGAAACCTAAGAAACAGCCTGAGAAGGGTCAGCTTAAGGAGGAGGTTGAGCCTGAAGCCAGTGAGCCTGAGGAGGGCGAGTCTGAGGAAAGTGAAGCTGAGAAGGGTGAGACTGAGGAGGGCAAGGGTGAGGTGAGGCCTGAGGAGCGCCGGCCTAAGGAAGGGCAGCCTGAAGAAGAGCGGCCTGAGGAGGGGCGGCCTAAGGAGAGGCGGCCTAAGGAGCGGCGGCCTAAGGAAGGGCGGCCTGAAGAGGGGCGGCCTGAGGAAGGGCGGCCTGAAGAGGGGCGGCCTGAAGAGGGGCGGCCTGAGGAGAGGCGGCCTGGCGGCCCAGACTCATACGGCTTTTTTCAATCTGGTATAACTGAGCATGGAGCCTATGCACCTGGTCTGGGCCCATCTGGGGCTTATCCACCTGGTCTGGGCCCATCTGGGGCTTATCCACCTGGTCTGGGCCCACCTGGGGCCTACCCACCTGGTCTGGGCCCACCTGGGCCCTACCCACCTGGTCTGGGCTCACTGGGGGCCTATCCACGTGACAATATCCAGCCTTGGGCCTATCCTCGTGACCTTGTCCAGCCTGGGGCCTATCCACCTGGTTTGCTTCAACCTGGAGCCGACCAGCAAGACTGGAGAGCAGCTCTCATAGAAGCCCAAGGACTCCCCATTCGGCCCGATGCCCCAGGCCTTCTGCCATCCCGCCTGCCTCAGTATGGCAGGGACTTTCCAGGCACCTCACAACGCTCACCTGGCATAGACCAAGTGGGTCTGATGCCTCGTGGTGCTGAAAGGCCCGACGCTTCAAAGACAAGGGGAGGCCCGAAGGCCCCTGGTGTAGAGCAGCCTGTCCCAGAGGCCCGCAAGATTTCACTTCCGGCCCGATCGGGGCTCTCCAGCCCTTCCAGGAGCATCGATGCCTTTCGGCGCATATCCCAAGCCTCAGCCACCGAGAAAGCTGAGGCTTTCGTTCCGGACGAAAGGCGAGAGTCACTGGACAAGCTGGCACCGAGCTTCCCCGTCGCTGTGGAGACGTTCCGCATCATGGGCGAGCTCACTGGCCTCTACATGGAGCTGAAGGAGAAGATGAAGGAACTCGATGAGAAAGTGGGCGAAACCGAGCTGGATAAAATCCAGTACCTACTGGGAAAAATGGGTACGTGCCAAGCTGGGCCCTGCAGATGTCCCGCAGCATTCAGACCTCCCAGGACCACTGCCCTCTGGCCAGCTCTATAGGCCTAGAAGTCTGGGGCTCACCTATGACTTGGGCTGGTCCTGGAGGCCACCAGATCTACACCTGGCAGTACTTGGGTGAGGGGCGGGGTACGTGAGGCTGGGAATGGACCTGAGAGCTTCTGCATCCTCTCACACCTGTTCAATTATTCTTTCTTTTCTTTTTTGGTTTTTGGGCCATACCTGGCAGGGCTCCTCAGGGGTTACTCCTGTCTCTGTGCTCAGGAATTACTTCTGGCAGGCTCAAGGGGTCCATATGGGATGCTGGGGATTGAACCCGGGTTCATCCCAGGTCGACCACATGCAAGGCAAAGAAATGCCCCTACAGCTGTGCACTCTCTCTCTCTCTCTCTCTCTCTCTCTCTCTCTCTCTCTCTCTCTCTCTCTCTCCATCCTTTTTCCTTCTTCCCTCCTTATCTATTTTCTTTTTCTTCCATTCTTTTCTTTCCTTCCTTCATTTCTTTTTGGTTTTTGGGTCATACCCAGCTGCGCTCAGGGGATCCTCCTGGCTCTACACTCAGAAATTGCTCCTGGTAGGCTCGGGGGACCATATGGGATGCCAGCATTCGAACCACCGTCCTTCTGCATGCAAGGCAAATGCCCTACCTCCATGCTATCTCTCCGGCCCCTCCTTTGTTCATTTCTCTAGTTTTTTCTTCCTTTTTCTTCCTCTCTCTCTCTCTCTCTCTCTCTCTCTCTCTCTCTCTCTCTCTCTCTCTCTCTCCCCCTCTCCCCCCCTTTCCTTCTCTCCCCCCTCTCCCTTCCACCCCTCTCCCTCTCCTCCCCTTTTTGTTTTGTCTTTGGGCCACACCCGGCCATGAACAGGGGCAGTATATTCTTGGCTCTACACTAAAAAATCACTCCTGGCCAGCTTGGGGGACTATATGGGATGCCAGGATGGAACCCAGGTCAGCTGTGTGCAAGGCAAATGCCCTACCTGCTGTGCTATTGCTCCAGCCCTTCTTTCTTTTCTTCTTCTTTTTTTTTTTTGGTTTTTTGGGCCACACCAGTTTGATGCTCAGGGGTTACTCCTGGCTACGCGCTCAGAAATTACCCCTGGCTTGGGGGGGACCATATGGGACGCCGGGGGATCGAACCGCGGTCCTTCCTTGGCTAGTGCTTGCAAGGCAGACACCTTACCTCTAGCGCCACCTCGCCGGCCCCGATTTCTCAGTATAGAGCCAGGAGTAACCCCTGAATGCTGCCAGGTATGACCCAAAAACCAAAAAAAAAAATGCCTCAAAGAAGGGCCAGAGAGATAGCATGGAGGTATGGCATTTGCCTTGCATGCAGAAGGACGATTGTTCAAATCCCAGCATCCCATATGGTCCCCCAAGCCTGCCAGGAGCAATTTCTGAGCATAGAGCTAGGAGTAACCCCTGAGCACTGCTGAGTGTAATCCGAAAACCAAAAACCAAAATAAAGATAGAAAAGAAAAAAAGGGGGAGGGCAGAGAAGATAGCCCAGTGGTAGGGCATTTGCCTTGCATGCAGCTGATTGAAACAGATGGTGGTTCAAATCCTAGCATCCTATATGGTCCCCAATGCCTGCCAGGGGCGACCCCTGAGTGCAGACCCAGGAGTAACCTCTGAGCATAGCCAAGTGTTTCCCTAAAAATTAAAAAAATGGGGACCCGGAGAGATAGCACAGCGGCATTTGCCTTGCAAGCAGCAGATCCAGGACCAAAGGTGGTTGGTTCAAATCCCGGTGTCCCATATGGTCCCCCGTGCCTGCCAGGAGCTATTTCTGAGCAGACAGCCAGGAGTAACCCCTGAGCACCGCCGGGTGTGGCCCAAAAAACAAAAAAAAATTTTTTTTAAATTGGGGGAGGGCCCGGAGGGCATTTGCTTTGCACACAGTTGACCTGGGTTCGATCCCCGGCATCTCATAGGGTTCCCCGAGCCTGCCACGAGTGATTCCTGAGCACAGAGCTAGGAGGAAACCCCTGGGCACCACTGGGTGTGAACCAAAAATCAAAAGAAAAATAATAAAGGGATTTAGCGCCCACTGAAAATGTAGCCCTTGTGATTCTAAGGTTTCCACTCTCCATAGTCCAAAAGAACATCCCCCAAGACTTGCCGGAACAGCTGAAAATTTTGAAAACTTTGTCTAAAGAAATTCGTCACGAAAAAGCGAAAGTAAGTGAAGGGGAGGGGGTGGCTGGTGCTTGGCATCTGCTTCTCCCATGGACCCCCCCACACACACTTCCCATTGGTGCCTCACTGGACTTCATCTACTGAAATAAGATTCCCAGGTCTTTGGAATCCCCTCAGACAGGAAATACACTTTCTGATCCGGCCTTGGACGGCCAGTGTCTTCTGGCTAGTTGTTCACACCCTAGAGATGGGGACACTTGGGGGTAGCAGAAGGGAGCTGGGATGGGGTTGTGGAATGGTGGAGCGATTGGTTCTGCCTCGCTGACCGCCCCACTCCCACCCTGTCTTCCTCGGGTTCTGTAGCTAGACAAGCTCCTGGAGACTGAAGGGGACCTGGAAGCAGACCATGAGCTGAAGGCTAGCAATATGGGCTTGCAGCTGAACATGCTCAGGTAAAGGTCCCCAACCCCACCCCTTCCACCAGCATTCCCCTGGAGCCCAGCCAGAGCTCCCTGCCCTGGGGTGGCCACACCCTTGGTCTCATAGCCTGAGCTGCCCGCTGTCTGGATCTAGTTGCAATGACTGTTGACAGAAATGGCCCAGGTTTTCATGACAGCTGGGCCCCCAGGCTTCACAGTCACTGAATGTCCAAAGATTTCAGGGGAGACTGGAGCCAGAGCAAAGAGCTTTGCCACACACAGCAAAGAGGGCGCTTGCCTTGCACACACCCAGCCCAGGTTTCATCCAGAACATCCATAGGGTCGCCCTTACCAGGAGTGATCCCTGAGCACAGAGCCAGGAGGGACCCCTGAATGCCACCAGGTGCGGCTCCAAAAACACCCAAACCAAACCAAAGCACCAAAAATCTGTGATATCACCAAAAATGTGTGATAGCACAGCATAAGGTACTTGCCGTGCATGAAACTGACGCAGGCTCGATTCCCGGCATCCCACAGGGTCCCCCGAGCCTGCCAGGAGTGATTCCTGAGTGCAGAGCTGGGAATAACCCCTGAGCACTGCTGGATGTGGCCCAAAAGAAAACAAACAAATTAATTAATTAATTAATTAAAATCTCTGGGTTCTGACCCCATGAGGGAGCTCTGAGAGCCTGAGAAGGGCCAGGCTGGGCCTGGAGAGACACTGATATGAATCCTAGACAGAGCCCACCCACTGGAGGGGTGCCTCTTCGGGGCCCCTGGGCTGTACTGGGTCTTCCCCAGGCTTCTTCTCACACACACAGACTCTCCGTGTCGGACATTGAGAAGGAGCTAGGTGAGCTCAGAAAGAGCCAAGAAGTTGGCAAGGCAACCATGGAGAACTCGATGGCTGAGGCCACCTTATTCCTACAAGAGCAGGTGAGGGGGGCCAGAGCGATAGCAAATGGTAAGGCATTTGCCTTGCACACAGCTGACCCAGGACGGACCTGAGTTCCATCCCCAGTGTCCATATGGTCTCCCAGGAGCGATTTCTGAGCACAGACCCTGAGTGTCACCGGGTGTGTCCTCCAAAAAAGACAGAAAACAAACACACAAGAGCAGGTGAGGGCATCTTACTCTGTGGCCCTGGGCACATGAGGATCTGGGCTTGGTGAGGCCCATGTTTCCTCCCCAGGTCGGGGGTACTGGCAGTGCCATAGTGCAGTACACCCCCCTTTTCCAGACCACCTCCCAGCTGTGCCAGGAAGCTGTACTAACCAACAGACTTCCGGAAGTCAGTGTGCCAGGGCCAGCTTAGTTCTCACAGTCCTGGTGGCTGCCTGGGAAAGTGCCCCAAGAACTCTAGTTGTATTAGTTATTAATTATAAAGTCCTAGTGTTGTGGATGGTGGTAAGGCCTTTCTCGGCTCGACCTGGCGCCTGCAGCCCCTTCACCCAGCGGATCTGTAGGTGCAGGGTGACGGCAAAGAAATGATCGAAAAGGCAGTTAGTTGAAGTTTCAGGAGAAATCCAGCTTTATTACAAGGCCTTAACTGCCATAGAGCATATCTCACATGGCTTCTAAGCTAAACCGCTTCTTTCCTGCTCCTCTGCATCCTTTCTGGCTGCCTATCCTCTCTCTCCTCCCCCCATGCAACCCCCTAATTACCGATCACAGACCCCTCTCAGTTGTGGGTAGGTCTCACCTTCCAGGTGAGATAGGCAGGAAGTTGGGGGAATCCAACTCCAGAATTGCTGGAGGCCTTGAGAGCGCTGGCTGTCCACGACTCACCGCCGTCCCCACTCTTTCCAGCTGGACAAGCTCAGGGAGATCATCGAGAACATGCTGGCCTCGTCATCCAAGCTGCTGACGATGAGCCTGGTCCCTCAGAAGTCGATAAGCACTTTAGCTCCAGGCCAACTGGACCCCAGGGCCACGTGCCCAGCCTGCAGCATGGATCTGGGCCACAAGGTCAGCATGTTGGTGCAGCGTTATGAGCAGCTGCAGGACATGGTCAACAGCCTGGCTGCCTCCCGGCCCTCGAAGAAAGCCAAGCTGCAGAGCCAGGTGACCCGGGGGCCCTCCAGCCAGGCAGCCACCCCTGCTCCTCTCCCGGGTCCCATGAGGGCAGTTGAGGGGACAGACACTGGGTCAGAGGGAGAGCAGGCCCAGGTCGCACTGCTCCATGCCTCGGGCCTGGTGGGATACGGGATCAGAGGCTTTTCGGACTGGCCCCAGAGGGGATGGGGCGGAAATGAAAATCTCATCTTGGCCCCCAAATTCAGCTTCAGCTATCCAGGGCCAGGGGAGCCCCCGCACCAGCTGTGTAGTACATCACGTCTCACAAGCACCTCAACACGACTCGCCCACTCACCCCACCAGTCACCCCCCTCGACGGCCCTGTTGATAGCCCCACTGGCCCACCAGGTTCCCGGGGAAACTGGGGGTGCTCTGCTCCCCTGGGAGAGCATCGAACGTCCCCACAGTCAGCAGGGGAGTGGGAGTGACCATAAGGAGAGCCACTTGGGGCCTGCAGATGGTCCCCTTAGGAGCCCTCCTGGTACCTATCCTGGCCCCCCCCCCAAACCCCACAGGATGAGGAGCTGCTGGGCCACGTGCAGAGCGCCATCCTCCAGGTACAGGGCGACTGCGAGAAGCTCAACATCACCACCGGCAACCTCATCGAGGACCATCGGCAGAAGCAGAAAGACATCAAGGTGACGATGGGCGGGGCCAGGAGAAGTGGGTGGGGGCTCCCAGGGTAAGCAGGGCTCCGGATTGGTGGAGCAGGAGGGAGTGGGACCCTCTGGTGGGCGGGGCTCCCAGGAAGCACAGTGGGGCTTTGGGGGCGTGGTCAGTGGGGCCAGGCTCTCTGGTGAGGATGGGTGAAAGGGACTAGAGGGGCGGGACCTGGGGTTTGTGGGCGGGGCTTAGTGGCTCTGAGGGCAAGTGGATGGGGCTAGAGGGCGGGGCTCCAGGACAGTGCGGGGGGGCTTGTGGGCGGGGCTACAGAGAGGACAAATAAGGGCTAGAGGGGCGTGGTTTGTGTTTGTACCGCCTATGGAAGTGGATGGGTGAATGGGACCAGAGGGGCGGGACCTGGGGTTTGTGGGCGGGGCTTAGTGGCTATGAGGACAACTGGGTGGGGCTAGAGGGCGGGGCTCCAGGACAGTGCGGGGGGGCTTGTGGGCGGGGCTACAGAGACAGGACAAATAAGGGCTAGAGGGGCGTGGCTTGTGTTTGTACAGCCTATGGAAGTGGGCGGGGCTTGTGGGCTGTGGTCAGTGATGGGTAATTGGGGAGAGAGAAGCAAAACTCCCAGTTTTAGGTCGGAGAGACAGAATGGAGGTAAAGCGTTTGCCTTGCATGCAGAAGGTCAGTGGTTCGAACCCCGGCATCCCATATGGTCCCCCGAGCCTGCCAGGAACATTTCTGAGCACAGAGCTAGGAGTGACCCTTGAGTGTTGCCGGGTGTGACCCAACAACCAAAAACAAAACAAAACAAACAAAAAACTTCCAGTTTCAGGCCAGAGAGATAGCATGGAGGTAGGGTGTTAGCCTTGCATGCAAAAGAACGGTGGTTCGAATCCCGGCATCCCATATGGTCCCCCGAGCCTGCCAGGAGCGATTTCTGACTCAAAAAACAAAAACAAAAACAAAAACAAGGGCCCGAAGAGATAGCATAGTGGCGTTTGCCTTGCAAGCAGCCGATCCAAGGACCAAAGGTGGTTGGTTCAAATCCCGGTGTCCCATATGGTCCCCCGGGCCTGCCAGGAGCTATTTCTGAGCAGAGAGCCAGGAGTAACCCCTGAGCACCGCCGGGTGTGGCCCAAAAAACCAAAAAAAAAAAAAAAAAAAAAAAAAAAAAAAACAAAAACAAAATCTCAGTTTCTGGGGCTCCCAGGACAGGGTGGGTGGGGATGGCATGGGCAGGGCATACCAGGCAACCCCCCTTTCCAGCCTTACTCCTGAGTGTGTGTCCCCAGATGCTGTATCAGGGCATAGAGAAGCTGGAGAAGGAGAAGGCCAACCGGGAGAACCTGGAGATGGAAATCAACGTGGTAAGGCCCAGGTGGTGCTTGAAGGGTCGGTCCCCCCATCCTTCCGGGGATGGTGGGCGAGTCTGGGAGAGGAGGGACCCCACCGTGACTCTCCCCCGCAGAAAGCCGACAAGAGTGCCCTGGCGGCCACGGTAACCCGCGTGCAGTTCGACGCCACCACTGAGCAGCTGAACAACATGATGCAGGAGCTGGTGGCCAAGGTCAGCGGGCAGGAGCAGGACTGGCAGAAGGTGGTGGACAAGATCCTGGTGGAGATGGACACCAAGGTGAGGGGCAGAGGGGACCGACCCACAGGCCTTGGCGGAGTGCTAAGGGACCTTCCAGACAGATTTTCTGAGCTCAGCCACCCTCACCCACCCGCAGCTGAACCGCCTGGAGCTGGACCCAGTGAAGCAATTGCTGGAGGAGCGCTGGAAGGCGATCCGGCGACAGCTCAAAGAGCGCTCCCACCTCTACCATGCCGAAGATGCAGCCACCATGCGGAGGTGCAGCGTGCCAGAGGCTGGGGATGGGGGGTCAAGCCCTGGCACCTCCACCAGCACAGCTGGGTGGGGCCTCACCTGAGCCCTCCTGCCCTCCCCTCCTAGTGCCAGGCTTTCTTCCAGCTCAGTGCTCTGGTCTCCGGTGGAGAAAGGGAGCCGTGAGGCCCTCTGCCCAGGGGTGTCCTAAATGGACTATCCCCAGAGCTGGGAAGGCTCCTGAGAGCCATAAGTTTCTCTTATAAGCACCAGGGGGAGCCCGAGACCCACACCCCTAGTTGGCTCAGCCCAGCCCCAGTTCAGCCTAGCTCTTGGGCTCTGGGACCTGCCGGCTTTGGCTATGTGCCTGTCCAAAACTGGTTGGGGCTGCCATGGACAGTGGGGCCCTAGCACTCTTGCCCCTGGAGACCCGCACCCTGGTCATCCTCTGGGCAGATGCTGATAACCCCCTCTGCCATGTCAACCTTCACAGGCAGATCCTGGCACACTTCCACTGCCTCTCGTGTGACCGGCCCCTGGAAACCGCAGTGACTGGACAGTGAGCAGCCCATCCCATCCCGGGGAGGACACAAAGCGGGCAAGGGCCTTGCACAGACTTTCGGCCCCCTCCCACATACTCTCCTTCTCCCATTCTCCCCAGAGTCATCCCCGTGACCCCACTGGGACCCAGTCTGCCTGGGCACCGCTCTATTCGCCCCTACACTGTCTACGAACTGGAGCAGATCAGGCAGCAAGGCCAGAGGTAGCCCCTGCCCCTGCAGTTTGGGGCAGTAGGACCTGGGGGGGTGGGGGGAACACTTGTACCCCTGGGGATCTGGTTCCAGCAGTTCCTGGGGCATGAGCTGGGACAGATGGAAGAAAAGCTCTACCTGTCTTGGGGTGCCATGGGAACTGGCCGGTTGCCTCTCAGGTTCTGCATTACCTGTCTGCACCCCCAGATCCTTCAGCTGTCTTAGCAGCCCGCCTGGGAAGCAGGAAAGGGGGTCAGTTCAGTGACATAGCCGTAGAGGGCATGTGGGCAGGGAGATGGCACAGTAAAATATGCAGACCCGAGTTCCAGTCTGGGTACCTCACATGTCCTCCTACCCAGTGTGGTCCTGGAGACCCCTCTCCTGCACTGCCTGGTCTGAGCATCAAACTTTGTTTTTTTTTTTGGTTTTGGGGTCACACCCAGCAGCACTTAGGGGTTACTCCTGGTAGGCTCAGGGGACCATATGGGATGCTAGGATTCGAACCACCAGCCTTCTGTATGCAAGGCAAATGCCTTATCTCCATGCTATCTCTCTGGCCCTCTGAGCATCAAACTTTTAAGCCTTTTGGGGGCCAGCTTGATAGTACAGTGGGGAGAACATTTGCCTTTCACGCAACCGACCTGGGTTTGATCCCTAGCAACCCATAGGGTCCTCTGAGCACTGCCAGGAGTGATTTCTGAGCACAAGATAACCCCTAAACATGGCCAGGTGTGCACCCCCCCCAAAAAAAAAAGCAAAACAAAACAAACTCTTAAGTCCACAAGGCTGAGCATTGCAGAGAGTGGCTCCTGTAAAGGAAAGAGGGGCCCATTTCTTCCCCCTGTAGGACCTCTAAGGGTACAGAGGTTTTCCATCTGAACTTGGGGACCTTGGGGGGTTCCAGATGTGTGTGGGGCAGGATGGGGGTGACGCAAAGGCTCGGATATGAGATAGAACAAGGGATTGCGTGAGGGGCTGGCTCGGGTTCGGTGCAGGTGGGAGAAGCCCTCTTCCAGGCTGACTCCCACTGTGCTGCTCATGAGCCAATTTGGGCCACACCTGGCGGTGCTCTGGGTTTCTTCCTGGCTCTGCACTCAGGAATTATTTCTGGTGGGACTCGGGGACCATCCCGGGTGCTGGGGATTACACCTGGGTCTGAGAAGATGGAGTGGTGCTGCGGCCTGATCTCTCCTGCGTGCATCCAGCACCCAGAAGCCAGGGGGCGCTTCGCTGGCGCGAGGGGACATGTCCCAAAGGGATCGGAACGTGGGTCGCCTACGCTCGATGCACTCCAAAATGCTCATGGACTTAGAGAAGGTGCAGATCCACTTCGGCGGCTCGGTCAAAGCCAGCAGCCAGATGATCCGCGAGCTGCTGCAGGCGCAGTGCCTGCACTCGCCCTGCTACAGGCGGTAGGAAGAGTGGGGTGGGGGAACCCAGGACCTGCCCCTCCAGGGGAGCGAGTATGCATGTGCAGATGTGACCGGGCTCGTGTGTAGGTGTGGGACTATGGGAAGGGGGTGTGAAAGTGCATGTAAGGATGTGAGAAGAGGTGTGTGTGTGTGTGTGTGTGTGTGTGTGCAGACCCTGTGCCCTCCCAGCCATCAGGGCAGCCGTGGGGACATTAGTGTGCCCAGAAAGGGACCAGTTCCCAGCCACATTGCGCCCATATCTACACAGGGGTGCAGACATGACCAACTACACGTACTCACCAGTGCCACGCCACTGTGGGGGCAGCCACACCCTCACCTACCCCTTCCGCCGCAACCGTCTGCACTTCCAACCCGCCGAGGAGATTCAGCTGGCCATGAAGGTGGGACGGCTTAGCGGTGGAGTGGGGGGTCTCTGGCACCAGCACCTGCCCCCCATCCCAGCACTTTGCTCTCTCCTGTTGTGGGGGCTCCCAAACACACCCCCATACCCCAGGCAGGGGCTGTGGGGAGTCCCCCGTGACACCACATCCCCTCCCCAGAATGATGAGGTGGACATCCTAGGCCTAGACGGCCACATCTACAAGGGCCGGATGGACATGAGGAAGCTCCCGAATATCCCCAGCAAGGAACCTGAGGGGAGCCTGAGTAAGGGATCCCCAAGCCCTGACCAAGTCCCAGGAACCCCTTTACTGCCACCACTCTGTGGCCGCATCTCACCTTCATAACAGGAATCTGCTTCCTATGGGCCTCCCCCAACACCCGGGTCAGAACTCAAGAGCTCCTGCATGGGGTGGGGGGTGTTGGGGGGCAAAAGGGGGAATGACAGCCAATCAAGAGCACGAAGTGGTGACAAAGGGTCAATGGGTGTCTTCAGACTGAGGCAGAACCCAGTGGAGGCCGGTGGGGCCCCCAGCCCTGCCCACTCGTCCAACCTGACTGTCGCCCTCAGGCTCAGTAAAATCCAAGACCAAGCAGGTCCGATCGCAGACTCCCTCACTGCAGACCCTCATGGAGCTGAGCCAGCCGCCCCTGTTGCCGCATAATGCACAGATGAGGCTTCGAGGTAGCCTCAGTGACGCTTGGGCCCCACACCCCACCATGACCACTGGGGGCCCCACTGACTGTAGGATGCTGCTAGGGAGATGCTGCAGAAGCAGTCTCTGGGCCACCCCATCCCCTATGTCCTTAGACTTTGGGCAAACCAGGTGGGGTCCTGAGGACATAGGGTGCCTCCACGCCCCCCCAACCCATCTTCCCTCCCCTTTTCTTCCAGGTCCTGGACACCCTCACACAGAAAGACCCATCTCCTCCGAGGCTTACCTATCTCAGCTCAGAGCCACCCACCCACCCATCACCCCCGAGCTGGTCCCCACGCCACCTCGGCTCAACATCTCCCTGGATGGACACCCCCGGGCAGGCCAGGAGGAGCCTACTCGGGGACCCCGCTCCACCACAGCCAACAGAGCAGATGTGTCAGGTTCATAAATAAATGTCTTCAGGAGGAAACTAGCGTGGAGAAGTGCTGCCCACCACCAGCTGGACTTCAGGCTGGTCTGGGGCCCACCACCAGCTGGACTTCAGGCTGGTCTGGGGCCAAAAGGTGAAGCTTCCCTGGGAAGTAGGTCAAGGTCATGGCTGGAAGAACCAAGGTGGCAGGGGGTGGCCTCACAGTTGAGAAGTGGCTTCAGCTGGTGGTGGTGGGGCTTCTAGTAATAGGGGTGGAGCCTCAGGTCTGCTCCAAGCTTTCCAGACCTGGCTTTTGTTTTGGTTTTGGGGCCACACCCCGAAGCACTCACGGGTTACTCCTGGCTCTGCACTCAAATCACTCCTGGCGGGCTCGGGGGACCATCTGGGATGCTGGGGATTGAACCCAGGTCCGTTCTCTGTTGACAGCATGCAAGGTAAATGCCCTACTGCTGTGCTATATCACTCCCCCAGACCTGGTTCTTTCCCACTTAAGCCCTGCTGCCTGGTCTAGGGACTCTCTCCGAATGGTGCGCCCACTCCCATGGTGCTGTTAAGAGGCCAGAGGACAAGGCGCCAGAGGGGAGGTGCTGGCACAACAGGCCCGAATCTGGGGGGGGGCAGTGCCCAACTTCCTGGGAATACCAGTTGCCAGCCTGCTCTACAGCAGCAGGGGGGGCTCTGCCCTCCACCTTGCTTTTCTCCACTGGGCCCACACCTACCTGGCCCCCAGCTCTTCTCAAAGACCCACAAACTAAAGTGGGGCTCTCCCCGCCCCCAGATGGTCCTCCCAGGTATGGGAAAGGAAGCCTGGACCAGAGGTGTGAAGGAAGGGAACTCCATGTGGGTGAGGCGCCCTGCAGAGGGACTTCCCCCCACTTTCCCCACTGTAAACCCCGCTAAGCTGTCTCTTGGCTTTTTTATGCCCCACCTGCCTTGCTCAGGGGACAGACAAGTGGTGTAGGGGCCCAAATCTAGCTTCTCTGTGATAGTGTGCTCAGCTCAGACCCCCCACCCACTCAAATGGGGAGAAGCAGGGGAGTAGCCAAGCCTGGGGTGTCCTAGCCTCTAGGCAACCCCACACCAGTGTCGTCTGCTCCAGGGTGGCAGAGCTGGCATCCCTCCCCCAATTCTGCCCAGCTCAACTTTCTCTCACCCCTGTGGAGAAATGTCAGGAGGTGGAGGGGCTGAGAATCCAGACCCACAGGCCCAGCCAGGACAGCCATGAGGTCAGCTGGTCGTCCGCACCCAGGCACCCCCACACCCAGACAGGCCCTGGGCTGCTCAACTCGGCTCCCACGCCCACACGGGTGCCTAGTACCAGGAACTCAGAGACAGCCTGAGGTGCAAAGCCAGCCCCAAAGCATCGGGTCACATGCAGAGGGGGAAGCTGGGCCCCTCCTACCATGCCTGAGTGGGTTGACCCCAAGCAGAGAAACAGGGGTGCTGGCTCCCTGGAGGATGCTTCCCCAGCAGCTGGGTCCCCAACCCCATCTCATGTTCCGCAGTGCATGCTGGGGAATATTCAAATTCAAGGCTCAAAAGGGTCCTTGTGAAGGTTGTACCTTACCCACCCACCACTCCCATGCTCCATGGAACCACCTATTCTTTGGTTTGGGGCCATATCTAATGGTGCTCAGGGAATTACGGTGTCAGGGGTCAGGCCTGTCCTGCTAATGCCAAAGCAGTATCCTTCGGGACTCCCTGCACTGGAAAAGTGCCACTAAGGCCATAACACCAACACCCCTTAACACCATACCCAATTTCAGGTGAGAATGCACCCCCTCAGGACCCAACTGGAGCTGTGACCAGGACAGGGTTGCAGTGTGGGGAGAGAAATTAAAGAGCAGGTTGAGGGGCTAGTAGGAAGAGGACCTTCTCTGAACCTTGCAGCTGAGTCCAACTCAATCCCACCAAAAGCTCCCTAAGTTATAGGCACAAGCCAGAGAGGCAGCCAAGCCCTACCCACAGCCAGTATCCTATCAGGTAAGTAAAGGCAGTGCCAACCAGGGACCTTAGAAAAGGCTTTTTAGGGCCTGGAGAGATAGCACAGCGGTGTTTGCCTTGCAGGCAGCCAATCCAGAACCTAAGGTGGTTGGTTCGAATCCCGGTGTCCCATATGGTCCCCCGTGCCTGCCAGGAGCTGTTTCTGAGCAGACAGCCAGGAGTAACCCCTCAGCACCGCCGGGTGTGACCCCCAAAAAAACCAAACAAACAAAAAAAGAAAACTTTTTAACTTTGTTTTGGGGCCACACCCCACAGCCCTGGGGTTACTCCTGGCTCTGGGCTCAGAAATCCGGATGCAGGGAATCAAACCCGAGTCCATTATGGATCAGCAGCATGCAAGATAAATGTTCTACTGCTGTGCTATCACTCTGGCCCCTCTTTTTCAGTTTTTATTTGGGGCCAGCGGTGCTTGGGTTATTCCTGGCTCTGCATTCCAAAATCGCTCCTGGCAGGCTTGGGGACCATATGGGATACCAGGGATCGAACCAGGTCCATCCCGGGCCACATGCAAGGCAAATGCCCTACTGCTGTTCTTTCACACACCCAGTGAGCAGCCTCTAAGGGGAAGAAAATCCCAAGGTGGTTTGTGCCCAGATGCGTGGTGAGGTGTCGGGGTGCAGAAGCCCACGAGACCAAGGGTCACCACACCTTCCATCTCTGGGAAATCCCCCCTGCAGTCATTCTCAGGTCTGATGACCTGAGGATGGGGGGGGGTCGATAATCTGATTCCAGAAGGGTTCATGACCTCCAGCTGTCCCTCCCCAAGTTGGCCAGCCCCTCCCCATACAGTACACGTTTATATATTCATATATATTATAGTTATATATTAAAAACAGAAAAAAAAACTGCCTGAAAACTCCTGCTAGACCCAAATGGCCCAGGAATATTGCTGTCCCCCCTGTTCCCACCCACAAAAATTCTTTTATAAAACTTTCCAGTGCCATCTTCAGGAAACCGTGCCCCCCCCACCCCGATCTCCGCTGCCCTCCCCGCCAGTCTCATCTCTGGCTGTCCATGGCCGCCATGGGCTTCTGCGGGGCAGCCCCCTGTGTCGCTCCGGGGGCCCACGTGGGCGGCGGGTGGTGGTGGTGGAGGAAGCCGTGGGCCGTGGGCGACGAGGGTGGGATCCAGGCTGCCTGGTGGCCAGGTGGGGAGGAGGCCCAGAAGGGGCTGAAGTTGGCTGGGGGCGAGCAGGCGGCAGCCGTCCTGGGGCTCCCCGTGCCCTGTAGCCCCTCGGAGGCACGAAGCGTGGAGAACATGGCCAGGGCGTCGGGGAAGTTGGGCGGGGTGGCAGGCGTGTTGCTGGGTGTGCACATCTGCTGGGAGAGAACAACAGGTGTTGGGGACGGAGGAACCCACCAAGGCCCCCCATCAGATTCCCAGACACGGTATGTGGCCCTCTCCCCCCCCCCCAGCAGAAGCCAAGCCCTGCAGCACCCTGAACAACAGGCCAGAACCACACTGGGCTAGTTTTCACCCTGCCAAGTACCAGCTGAAGGAGGTAGACAGAGGCAGCTGGGGTCCACTCACAGGTGGCCCAAGAGGCTGCAAAGGAAGGTGGCCGCAGCAGGGTCCCAGATTCCTCCTCTCATCGTCCCTCACTCCAAGCTGGGCTTTCCAGCAATGGGCAATGGATGCTCAGCCCTTCAGTGATGGCCACAGACACTCCAAATACGTGCCTTGGGCCACATACCCATAATACTCCCTAATCTTGGTCCCTACTTTTTTTTTTTTGGAGGGGGGTTATTTGGGAACCACACCAGTGGCACTCGGGTTACTCCTGGCACTGCACTCAGAAATTGCTCCTGGCAGGCTCAAGGGATCATACGGGACGTGCCCACGTCCATCCTGGGTCCTGCATGCAAGACAAATGCCCTACTGCTGTGCTATTGCTCAGGCCCCTTGTTTTCTTGGTTTTTGGGTCACACCTGGCAGTGCTCAGGGGTCACTCCTGGCTCTACACTCAAAAACTGCTCCTGGGGCCGGGCGGTGGCGCTGGAGGTAAGGTACCTGCCTTGCCTGCGCTAGCCTAGGATGGACCGCGGTTCGATCCCCCGGCGTCCCATATGGTCCCCCAAGAAGCCAGGAGCAACTTCTGAGCGCATAGCCAGGAGTAACCCCTGAGCATCACAGGGTGTGGCCCAAAAACCAAAAAAAAAAAAAAAAAAAAAAAAAAAAACTGCTCCTGGCAGACTCAGGGGACCATATGGGATGCCGGGATTCAAACCACTGTCTTTCTGCATGCAAGGCAAACACCCTACCTCCATGCTATCTCTCTGGCCCTTTGGTCCCTACTTTTTTGTTTGTTTGTTTTTTTGGGTCTACCCAGCACGCTCAGGGGTTCCTCCTGGCTCTAGGCTCAGAAATCACTCCTGGCAGGCAGGGGGGACCATATGGGATTCGAACCACTGTCCTTCTGCCTGGAAGGCAGACGCCTTACCTCCCGGCTATCTCTCATGCCCCAGTCCCTACTTTTAATATTTTTTTGGTTTGGCTGGTTTTAGGCTATGCCCAACAGTGCTCAAGCTTCCTCCTGGCTCTGCTCTCAGACATGATTCCTGGCAGGTCCAAGGGACTCCATATGGAATGCTGGGGATGGAACCGGGGTCTGCCTCTTGCAAGGCAAATGCCTTCCCTGTAAGCTTCCAAGTTTTGGGGCTCCACCTGGCAGTGCTCAGGGATCACTCCTGGCCCTACTCAAGGCACCTTATGGAGTGCCAGGGATCAAACCTAGATCAGACACCAGCAAGGCCTGTGCCTGCTCTACCCGCCCACTGTGCCCTGGCTCTGTCCCCACATTTTTTGGGGGAGCCAGATTCCACCCTGGAAGAGCGGGGGAGGTACGGCCCTGGAAACCTGCTGCCAGGAGCACCGGGAGTGCCACCCAGGCCTGCCCCACCCCACAGGGCTGTGGGAAGCAGCAGAGGCCAGGCTCTAGCATCAGGTTGTTCCTGGTCCCAGGAGGCCAAGGGCCCTTCTTTGAACTTCTCCTAATTTTAGCAACCCTGCCCCTCCTCCCCAGCACCCAGCCTTCACCTCACAAGGCTCTGCTGGCTTGGGGTGGGGGCCCCTTTCACAGCTTTTGCAGTGAGCCCAGCACCCCCACTCCTGTGAGCTGGGGCGTCCCTGCCATTGTCTCCTGCAGGACTAAGGCCCGCCCCACCCAGACCAGACCGCTGGCTTCCCTCCCCCACCCCCTCCCCAGGGCTGACTTCTCGTCAGCAGGAAACAATGAATGGGGGTGGGGAAGGGTGGGGGGAGCATCTGACTGACTTCCCCAGTTTACCCAGCCTGCCGCCTGCCTCCCCCAGCCTTTCCCCAGGGCATTGGTGGGCCCAGCAGCTCCTGGGTGAGCTCCGGCAGGGGTCTTACCCTCTCTGGAAGGCAAAGGCCCCTAAGCCCCCTACAATTGTGGAGGGGCACCCCACCACAATTTCCAGTTCTCTTGGGCTGCCCCAGAGCCTGTCAGCCCTGCTCACATGCTCCCCATGTGAAAGGGCCCCTAGAGTTTTCTTGTGGGTCCTCCCCAGCTACCTTAGGAAGCTCCTTGGCAACCATTAGATGGTCAGGATGGACATGCACTAGCCCATGGCCCAGTGCCTTATTTCCACTCAGCCCCCTTTCTTCTGAGGGACTCTCAAAAGCCTGGACTGAACCGCTGAACACTGTCACCAGCCTGGAGGAAGCCGCTAGACTGAAGGTGGCCCCTTTCCCTTGCCAGGATTTGCCAAAATGGATGCACATCCTTTTCCACCACCCCCCCACCCCCAGCTCAGGCTCTGCTGGAAGCCCAGGGCATAGTCAAACCTGCTACCATAATTTAGGCCAGAATGGTAGCACAGTAGGGAGGACTATTGCCTTGCATGCTGCAACCCTGGTTCGATTTCCAGTATCCCCTGAGAAGTGATTCCTGAATGTAGAGCAGGGAGTTACCCCTAAGCATCACAGGGTGTGGGGGCCCCCAAACAAATACGAAAAACAAAAAATCAAAAACAAAAAAGCCTGCTAGCAGGGTCCTCCAGGGAACATTCTGAGGAGATGGAGACCGAGCGTTCCCAGGCTCTGCCTGAGTTGGAAGCTGAATTTTCCCCACGGACCGGACCACAGTGCTGGGGTGCCTGTCTCCTAGAGACAACCCTTATTTGGGTTGACAAAAAGCCTGGCCCTGCTGCCAGCCAGGCCCAACTTCCCATCCTAACCCAAACGCCCCCCCTTTACCCCCCTTTTTGTTCTTCCCTTTGCACCTGAAGTGTGAGCCACAGCCAGAGAAGAGAGAAAATAAAACAGGTGAGGAAAAGGGAGCAGGCAAGACCCCACAAGTGTTTACAACTAGAAACCAACAGAGGCCCCAAGGCCCAGACCCCCATGAGGACACTCTGAGGCTCCAGAGGATCAAGCGTTGGCCAGGAGGAAGGAGGAGCCCAGGATGAGGACACCAGGAGTTAAAAAAAGATGTCAAAAATGCAAAAGCCACATCTCCAGGGGGAATAAGGTTCTAAATCGCTATCTGGAAGCCAGGCCAGGGGCCAACTCCTCCTCCCCCTGGCATTGTAATAGGTAACTGGGGGTGGGGGATGGACTAGAGCTAAAACTTGGGCCACCAAAGTGAAACGGAAATCTTGCTTCCCCCCCATAACCCAATACTCAGATCTGGGGTCATAATCATAGACACCCCCAACTCCCCAAGAGCACAGAGGCTCAGGCCTAGGGGCCACCGGAAGCCCTTTGTGGACACCGCAATTGACCCCCCCTCCTTTGGAGATTCATGCAAATTCTTGGCCTTATCAGCCTCAAAACTGCAAATCCCCCCCTCGACTCACATACTGGGGGGGGGGTTAGGGGGCCCTTTCCGCCCACAGGAAAAGAGCCCATGAAGCTCACCTGAGCCAAGGGTGGGTGCATTCCTTCCTTCCTTTTCCTGTCTGTCACCCAGGGGGGCCAGGGGGGAGGCTGCATTTAAGCCGACCACCCTCAGGAAGCACAACCCAACCCGGGTCCAAGACCCCCAGAGGTGGAGACACCCCAGAGTCCGGCAGACTCCCCCCCACCTCCCAGAGTCGGGGCGCCCTGCTTGGATTTTTTTTTTTTTTTTTTTTTTGCTGGGAGACATTTTGGCTCTTTGTTTACATCGCAGAGCACGGCGCCCCGGCAACATGGCTGTCACGGCGGGCTGACAGCACCCCCGGCGCCCTAACTTACCATCTGGGGGTGATGGTGGCTGTTGGGAATGTTGGTTTCTTGGAAAAACGTGCTCAGCGCCGTCTGCGGGGGGTGGGGGTGGGAGAAAGCGAAACAAAACAAAACAAAAACAAAACAAACAAAAACAACAGAGAGGCCCAGTGCGGGTCAGCGGGGTTGGGGGTCTCACCGGGCACCCCCTTGCCCCACCAGCCAGGCTCGAGGGGTGCAGAGTGGGGGGCACCTCCCCTCCCTGGGGGGTGCATCTAGCACCGCGCACCGCACCCCTGGGGACCCCGCAATCGGCCCCCACACCCGCCTCCCGCCTGCCCCCACCGATGCGGGGCCTGCTGCGGGTGATGGACATCGGGGACCCCCCCAGGCCCCCCCAGGAGCCCCGCAGCCCCCCACCTCGAACTGCCAATGCGCCGCCTGCAGCAGCTGCTTCGCCTGGTCCGCCGCGCAGCCCGCGGCCAGCACGAACTGATTGATCATGACCTGGTGCCGCAGCTCCTCCATGTTCACCGACATGGCTCCGGGCTGCGCGGCCCGCGGAGCTCGGCTCGGCCCGGCCCGGCCCGGCGAGGCTCGCGATCCGGCTCCCGCAGCCGCCGATCGAGACGCTGAGCCTCGCGGGGCGGAGCCCGGGTGTCCCCGCAAAGCTTCGGGGGGCCGCGAGCCGCTGCCGATGGGCCGCGGGGCCGAGCTCCGGGGGGCTCCGCGCGGCCGGCCTCCGCGATCCCGATGCTGCGGCCTTGCGGGGCCCGCACTGTTTCCCTTTCGGCCCGGCCGCGCCCCATTGGCGGAGCCGGCCGCCGTGGGGCGCCTCGCCATTGGCCGCTGACATTTGTTTTGGCCCGTCCCGGCTCGGGATTGGTCGGCATGCAAATGAAGGGGCGGGACCGCGCGCCGCGATTGGTCCGCCGCGGGGCCGTTGGAACTCAACTTGAAAGCCGGGCGTGGCCGCTGATTGGCCGTGTTGGGCTGTTTGGGGCGGGGCCAGGGCGGGGCCAGGGCGGGGCCAGGGCGGGCGGGGCGGCGCGGCCAAGTTCATTCATTACTTCATTGAAACGGAACATGCTCGGCTGGAAAAGCCAGCCCGGCTGAGTGGCTTTGACTCACTTCCTCTGCCAGATGTCTGTGCCTATGTGGTCATCGCGAGAAGCACAGGATGGAAAGAAGAGAAAACACAGGCCGCGGCAGCTGCTCCAGTCGCAAAGATGTTTATGTTTGTGTGTGTGTGTTTTGTTTTTAATTTTTTCAATCTGCTTTTTTAAAAATATTTTTTTATTTAGTTAAAGAAAATGCATCGCATAGTTGACTAGCTGATTTCTTTTTGTTTTTGTTTTTTTGTTTTTTTTTTTTGCAAAGCCTGTTTGGTTTTCCCTTAGAAAGTTCTCATTCAAAAATAAATAATAAATGAAAGTTCTCATTCGGGCCTATCTATCCCCTTCTTTTTTTTCACCAACCATCATCGGCTAGAGGTGTTCTGCAAATGAAATAGACTTCTTTCTTCTCACTGATTTTTCTTTCTTTTTTTTTTTGTATTGGGGCTCCCAAATATCTAAAAGGCCTGGGGCCCCCCCACTTGTGATTCATCACCAATCAGGCAGTGGGATCAATAAAAGAACCTGAGGATGTTGGACATTTTGGGTCTTACGCTACACCAGGTAGTGTTAGGGACAGCACTTAACAGGACTCAGGGAATTCCAGAGCTACAGCTGGAAATGTTAAGGGACAAGTGGTACAAGGATCTATCTGCTTTTTAATATTTATTTTTAGCCTTTTGTTGAAATACAAACACACCTTGGTTCTTCCCTTCTTCTACTCTGTACCCACTCACTCCAAAAGCAAAGCCTTTTGTGTTTTTTGTTGATGTTTGTTTTGTTTTGGTGCCAGGATTCATCCAGCCCAGACAAAGCTCTCTACCAGGCTCCTTCTAAGTTTCCAGGTGAAATATTTTGGTTTCTTAAGCTCTGTAAGCCTAAACACAAAAGGCTTAACGAATACCAACCACAGTTTAGTAAATCCTTACACAGCATGAAGAGATACAAGAACTATTTCAGATTGACCCGTGTTGATGTCAGTTTTGAATATTCCTTTGGCTTTTGTATTGTAACAAACAATGGGAAGTAAATTTGTCTCTACAAGGAAGTGGGCTAGGGTGATGGATGGGAAATTGGGGACACAGGTGGTAGGAATGGTGTTTGAACATTTAATGCTTGAAACAACTGTATTAGGAACAACTTGGTAAATAATGTTTATAACAAACATTAGAAAAAAAGTGTTTAGGGCCCGGAGAGATAGCACAGTGGCGTTTGCCTTGCAAGCAGCCGATCCAGGACCAAAGGTGGTTGGTTCGAATCCCGGTGTCCCATATGGTCCCCCCTCCCCCCCCCCCCCCCCCCCCCCCCCCCCCCCCCGTGCCTGCCAGGAGCTATTTCTGAGCAGACAGCCAGGAGTAACCCCTGAGCACCGCCGGGTGTGGCCCAAAAACCAAAAAAAAAAAAAAAGAAAAGAAAAAAAGTGTTTACTGAAGATGTAAAACAGTGTTATTTTACATGAAACGGAATTGTCAGGGGGAAGTGAGTCTTTCTCAATCACTGCAGAGTGTGAGGCCCATAAGGCTAAGAATTTGTGCATATCTCAAGTGAGAACTTATTTTCTTAAATGGTCTCACCTTACAAAAGACTTAATTTCTTTATTTTTTTCTCTTTTGTTTGAGCCACCCCAGTTTACTCCTGATTCTGTGCTTAGGGATCATTCCTAGTGAGGCTTAGAAAATCATATGGACAGGACCGGAGAGATAGCACAGCGGTGTTTGCTTTGCAAGCAGCCAATCCAGGACCAAAGGTGGTTGGTTTGAATCCCGGTGTCCCATATGGTCCCCCGTGCCTGCCAGGTCATTTGCCTTGCACTAGTATGGCCTAAAAATAACAACAACAACAACAGCAACAACAACAAAAGAACAAAAACAAACAAAATATTTAAGTGGACTGAGGAAGGATCAGTGAAGTTAGAAAGGTACTTAAGGGGTTGGAGCAACAACCCAGCAGACAGGGTGCTTACCTTGTACTCGTGGACCATGGACTCTGATTCGATCCCTGGCACCTTATGTGTTTCCCTGAGCCCCACCAGGAGTGATCCCTGAGAACAGAGCCAAGAGTAAGCCCCTAACACTGTGTGACTCCAAACAAAAATAAATAAAGGTACACATTACATATTATTGAGGTTTCATTGTTAGAATTTATTTTTACTTCTCCCTGCCCACTATTAGAATTTTTTTTTTTTTTTGCTTTTTGGGCCACACCCAGAGATGCTCAGAGATTGCCCTTGGCTCTGTGCTCAGGAATCACTCCTGGTGGCAGACGGGGGACCCCTTTGGGATGTCAGGGATGGAACCCAGGTCTGCTATGTGCAAAGCAAACGTCCTCCCTGCTGTGTTAACACTCTGGCCCCCTATTGTTAGAATTTCTATTTCAAAACATCTTTTCTTTTGTTTTTGTTTTTTTTTTCAAAACATCTTAATAAGTTTGAAGTTCCACAACAGAATATTTTAACTACTTAGGAAAAAACATATTTGGGCCCGGAGATATAGCACAGCGGCGTTTGCCTTGCAAGCAGCCGATCCAAGACCAAAGGTGGTTGGTTCGAATCCCGGTGTTTCATATGGTCCCCCGTGCCTGCCAGGAGCTATTTCTGAGCAGACAGCCAGGAGTAACCCCTGAGCACCACCGGGTGTGGCCCAAAAGAAACAACAAACAAACAAAAAAAGAGTTACTTCAGGCTCTGCACTCAAAAACCATTATTGGCAGAATCGGGGGACCCTTTGGGGTGCTGGGGAAATTTCCTCCCTGCTGTGCTATTGCTCTAGCCCAAAAACAAGATAATTTTTTGGGTGGGTTTTAGGTCACACCCGGCAGCGCTCACGGGTTACTCCTGGCTCTATGCTCAGAAATTGCTCCTGGCAGGCTCAAAGAGGGGGACTATATGGGATGCTAGGATTCAAACCACCGTCCTTCTGCATGAAAGGCAAACACCGGGGCCGGGCGGTGGCGCTAAAAGTAAGGTGCCTGCCTTGCCTGCGCTGGCCTTGGACGGACCGCGGTTCGATCCCCCGGTGTCCCATATGGTCCCCCAAGCCAGGAGCAACTTCTGAGCACATAGCCAGGAGGCCCAAAAACCAAAAAAAAAAAAAAAAAAGAAAAAAAAAAAGAAAGGCAAACACCTTGGGCCCGGAGAGATAGCACAGCGGCGTTTGCCTTGCAAGCAGCCCATCCAGGATCAAAGGTGGTTGGTTCGAATCCTGGTGTCCCGTATGGTCCCCCGTGCCTGCCAGGAGCTATTTCTGAGCAGACAGCCAGGAGTAACCCCTGAGCACCGCTGGGTGTGGCCCAAAAACCAAAAGGAAAAGAAGAAAAAAAAAACCATATTTGGGGTCTGTTTACACATTACCTACAGCGAGAAGACACTGGCCACACCCAGTGACACTCAGGGTTTCTTCCTGGCTGTATACTCAGAAATCACTTCTGGCTTGGGGGACCATATGGGATGCCAGAGATTGAACCTAGGTCCATCCTGGGTCAGCTGTGTGCAAAGCAAAAGCCCTACCGCTGTGGCTGTGCTATGGCTTTAGCTCCTTGATTTATTTCTTATTGGGGGGTTGGATCACACCTCATACTCAGGCACTATTCTGGCCTGTGTGCTAGGCCTTATTACTCCTGGCAGTGTTCAGGAGACCAGAAGGTTGGTGCTGGAACAAAAGTACATGCTCAGCCCATACATGAAGCTCCCTCCTCCCCGTCCAGGACCACATTTTAGGAAGTATATAAATAAAGAAAAGATGACGTCCAGTGTTACGTGCTGAGGAAAACAGCCTTAGGCACTACCCTGAGTGGCTCACACTTAGCTTTCCTTTTTGTTTGTTTGTATGGCAGAAGTAGGAGGAGTCAGCTTTATGCCTGATGTTCTTGTCTCAATGGCACTTGGCCACCCCCAAAGGGTGCCAGGGCCCTGCCAGGAAGTGTGGCTGGGAGAGTCAGGGCAAGATTCTTGTCCTTCCTGATCAGTAATTGTGAGGGGAAAACAAAAGGAAGAACCAGCAGGCCTAGCTGGCCAGGGAGCAACCCAGTCAGAGCAGGAAAGGCTGTAAATGTGGGGTTCCAGTTTCCCCAAGTAGCCGTGAATATTGCACATGCCAGGGCTGTAAGTAGTTAAGAATCTACCTGAACTTTTGCTATGGCTGGAGCCACAGCACAGTGGGGAGAGTGTTTGCCTTGAACACTGCCAACCTGGGTTTGATCCCTGACATCCCATGGGGTCCCTTGAGCCTGCCAGGAGTGATTTCTGAGCAAAGAGCCAGGAGTGAGCCCTGAGCCCCTCCTCGAGTAGAGGCAGGGCAGGCTGGAGACACTCTTGAGGGTATAAGAATTCCTCAAGGATTGCCCAAGAGAGACAGACAGAAGACAGACAAACAGAGACACAGAGACAGAAACAGAAACACAGAGAGACAGAGAGAGAGTAGAGAGAGGCTTGCCTTGCACAAGGTCAGCAGACTCAGCTCCCCAAAGCCCCCTATCACCTTCCGGAATGATCCCTTAGAACAAAGTCAGGAGGAAGCTCAGAGCATTGCTGGGTGTGGCCCTATAACCAAAACAAACAGAAAATTTCTCAAGGAAGATTAGCATCCTGGAGATTCCAAAATTGCAGAACCCTTAGTCTCCTGCATGCCTGGGGAGTCTATCCCAAAAAAAAAAATCTCTCTAGAATTCATCATTTGCAGTGGCGGAGCGTCTTACACTGGCCCCTCACACACGCATGCATACTTCTCCTGTCCCAGGAGGGGACGGTTAGCCGGATGGTTTGCGAGACTGGAAGTCGGAGATGAGTGGAGGAGGGTGTCTTTCTCAGGCAGGGAGCATGGGAAGGAATGAGGTCATGCTTGTGAGGGCTTTCAGCTGTCACGATGAAAGCAAGTGCAAGGTGTAAGGTATCATTTAGTGAAATGATTATTATTTTGCTCTGAAAGGACAACGTGCAGCAGGTAAAACAGAGCAATCAGAAAACATGCTCATTAATAGCAAATAAAGCACAATGGGAGGCGGAGTGATAGTACAGCGGAGGATATTTGCCTTATAAGCCGGGTCCCATCTTGGGCATCTCATCGGGTCCTCTGAGCATCGTCAGTAGTGATTCCTGAGTACAGAGCCAGGAGTAACCCCTGAGCACTGCTGGGTGTGGTCCAAAACAAGAACAAAACAAAACACAACAGTCAAAAAAAAAAAAACCACAATAGTCAGAGCTGGAGTGATAGCACGGCAATAGAGCATTTGCCTCGCAGGCAGCCGACCCAGGACAGACCTGGGTTCGATTCCAAGCATCCCATATGGTCCCCCAAGCCTGCCAGAAACAGGAACAATATCTGAGCACAGAGCCAGGAGTAACCTTTGAGTGCCAAAGGGTGTGGCCCAAAAATAAACAACAACAGCAACAACAAAACAGTCTTTTTATACCCTTGGCCCAGGTCCTAGGAGGTCAGATGTGACTGGAAAAAGGGGTTTTCTCAGGGGCTTGGCTTAACAGGGTGCTGTGACCTCAGAGTCAGGGAGACAGGCCACACTAGCTGGATTTAGTGGACAGTTACCTTTTCTAAGCACTTTCAGTAGGCTGCACATCTTTGTTTGCTTGGGGTCCATACCCAGAAGTGCTCAGAGTTTACTTTTGATAGGTCCTGACAGGATCAACAAAATAAAGGAATAAATAGGAGACTGGGAATTGAACAGATTGACTGCATACAAGGCAATTAAAAAGAAAACAATTTGGGGGCTGCAGCAGTGGCGCAAGGGGTAAGGCCTAGGAGGCACTAGCCTAGGACGAACCGTGGTTCGATCTCCCCGTGTACCATATGGTCCCCCAAGCCAGGAGCGATTTCTGAGCGCATAGACAGGAGTAACCCCTGAGTGTCACCGGGTGTGGCTCAAAATCAAACAAACAAAAAAAAAAGAAAACAATTTGGGTCCAAGTGATAGCACAGCAGTAGGGCATTTGCCTTGTACGCAGCTGTCCCAGGATAGACCCGGGTTTGATTCCAGCATTTTATATGGTCCCCTGAGCCTGCCAGGAGCAATTTCTGAGCACAGAGCCAGGAGTAACATCTGAGTGCTGCCGGTGTGACCCAAAAACCAAACAAACAAACAAACAAAATGGGGACAGGAGAAGCCAGAGAGATAACTTGGAGGTTGGGCGTTTGCCTTGCATGCAGAAGGATGGTGGTTCAAATCTTGGCATCCCAGGTGGTCCCCCAAGCCTGCCAGGAGCGATTTCTGAGCACAGAGCCAGGAGTAACCCCTGAGCGATGCTGGGTGTGACCCAAAAACAAAAAAAAAAATGGGGACAGGAAGTGGTGGTATGGGATGGACTCTTGGAAACATTGGTGGAGAGAGGTCAACACTGGTGGTAGGATTTGTCCTGAAACATCGTATGTCTGAAACTCAATTATGAAGAACTTTGTAAACCACTATGATTTCAAGAAAAATTTAAAAAATCTTTATTCCTATTATTATTATTATTTTGGTTTGGGGGTCATACCTGGCCATGTTCAGGGCTTACTCTTCCTGGCTCTGCATTCCAGGGGTACTTTTGGCAGGTCTTTTTTTTTGGCGGGGGGGCACATCCAGCAGCACTCAGGGCTTACTCCTGCTCTGCACTCAGAAATCATTCCTATAGCTTCTTGGCCTTTTGGCTAAGATCATGTGTAGTATCTGTTAATATCTGATACGTCTTCTATCTGATGACAATATATTAAATGGATTTTTGGCATTAGGAAATGGAATAGGGGCTTGATCCATCTATTCCACCTGGTACTACAGTACCTCCAGGAATGGTGCACCACCCCCCAAAGAGGAATAACGACTGTTGAAAAAAAAAAGAGAGAGAAATCACTTCTGGCAGGCTCAGGACCACATGAGATGCTGGGGATTGAACCCAGATTCCTCCTGGGTTATCCACATGCAAGGCAAATGCTCAACCACTGTGCTATCAGTCCGGCCCCTACTCTTAGCGGGTCTTGGGGGAACCATATTGAACTCTGGTTGGCCTTGTGTTGAGCAAGGGCTCTACTTGCTGTGCTATCTCTCTGGCCCCATCCATGTTGTGATGATGATGATGATGTATTTGTGCAGAAGATAAAAGGTAATTCCTGGGACCAAACCAAGTGCTCTAGTGCTGCCTCAAAGCAGTCAGAGTCCCTACTTTCTGGGTTTTTTTTTTTGTTTTTTGTTTTTTTTTGGTTTTTGGGTCACACCTGGCAGTGCTCAGGGGTTACTTCTGGCTGTCTGCTCAGAAATAGCTCCTGGCAGGCATGGGGGACCATATGGGACACCGGGATTCGAACCAACCACCTTAGGTTCTGGATCGGCTGCTTGCAAGGCAAACACCGCTGTGCTATCTCTCCGGGCCCAGAGTCCCTACTTTCTTCTCTGAAGGAGAACAGGGGCTCTGAGTGGGGAATACTTGGGGCCCAGGAACAAGTTGGGCCTCTACCCCCATGGGGAACTTGAGTTTTAATGATTGCAGCTATGTTCTGGAGCTTAAACTCTAGGCTCTGTTCTAGATGGGGATGACTTCACTTCATCTAGGCCCGTCCCCCTAAATGGATCAGGAGGAAACAGGGCCCGTCCAAGAGGACAAATGACTCGTGCACGGCTGTTCTGGGGTCCAGGCTGAGGCTGAGCCTTTGGAAAGATAAAACTGAAAGGTACCTTTTTTTTTTTTTTTGGTTTTTGGGCCACACCCGGCAGTGCTCAGGGTTATTCCTGGCTATCTGCTCAGAAATAGCTCCTGGCAGACACGGGGGACTATATGGGACGCTGGGATTCAAACCAACCACCTTAGATCCTGGATCAGCTGCTTGCAAGGCAAACACCGCTGTGCTATCTCTCCAGCCCCTGAAAGGTACCTTTGACTCCATGTCTAGCCCTGCCTCTGCCACTCATCCAGGTACAAAGCTGGTCGGTGTCCTGGGTGGTGGCAGCAGCAAGTTTGGAGCCAGAGCCAATGATAAACTCAGAAAGTCACTGCCAGATTTTATCTGGATCTGCTGTTACACAGCCTTCAAGAGACAAAGGCTGGAACTACTCACGGGGTTAAGGGCATTCCCCAAAACAGCAAGGTGCCAGCTGGCTCAGATGCTCTGTCCCATACCTACCTACCAGCCATGTGATAAGGTGTCCCTGCCTTGAACCAGGCGTGTCCCATGGAAGGTGGGCCCTAGGACACCTGGCACTAGGACATTGCCAAGGGATGAGACAGGGAGAGCAGACAGATTATTTTAGGAGAGGTGAGAAGATTTTCCCAGTATGCCACAGCCCCCGGCTACCAGTCGTGCTCAGGAAGGCCCAGATCTATCTCAGTCATACTCATCCCAGTCACACAATCGTGCTCAGGAAACACGAGGTACTGGGAACTGAATTTGCCGGTCTCTGTGTCAGGCATATGCTCCAGGCCTCTGACCAGAAGGAGTTTCCTCAACAGGGCCTCTTTCTGGGCATGCTTTAGGGGCTGAATCTGTCTCCCAGGCTCAGGAGTTTCTTGAGATGCCCTGCCTATGTCCCCAGCATAGGAGCCTAGATTGTGGGGGGCTGACTTCCAGTCTGAGACACCCTCCCTAATAACTGCCTTTTTTGTTTTGTTTTGTTTTTTTGGGGCCTTACCTGGCAGCTTTCAAGGGTTCTTTCTGGCTCTGTGCTCAGAAATTGCTCCTGTCAGGCTCTGGGAAGCATAAGGGATGCCAGGATTTGAACTACTGTCCGTCCTGAATTAGCTGCATGCAAGGCACTGTGCACTGTGCTATCACTCTGGCCCCCAATAACTGTTTTTTTGTTTGTTTGTTTGTTTTGGGGTCACACCCGGCAGCGCTCAGGGGTTACTCCTGTCTCTATGCTCAGAAATTACCCCTGCAAGCACAGGGGACCATATGGGATGCCGGGATTCGAACCACCGTTCTTCTGCACGAAAGGCAAACACCTTACCTCCATGCTATCTCTCCACCACCCCCCATACTGTTTTTTTAAATGGTTTTTGGGCCACACCCAGCAAAACTCAGGGATTTTATGCCTGGGCTCTGTGCTTAGGAATCACTCCTGAGGGGGACCCTATGGAATGCTGGAGATCGAACCCGGGTTTGCAAGGCAAATCCCTCCTGGTGCTGACAGCTCTGGGAGTGAGTCCCAGTGGTGCTCAGTGGACCATGCAGTGCTGAGCACTGAATCCCAACCTCCCACAGGCACTATGCAGGCACTCAGGGTTTCGAGCTCTCTCCTGTCTTGATTGTCTCCTTCTGACTTGCAACTGCACCTTGGAGCTAGCGCTTCTGACTACAGCTGTGGAAAAAAAGAGAAGGTGTCAGAGAGATCTGTGGAGAGGGCCTGGCCGTGGGGTTCCCCCAGGACATGAGAGCGGTGGTCGATGCACCTGGTTGAGGGCTGAGTCACTGAGGATGGGTCACACCCAGGTAGGTGCTTTTTACACGCAGGATGAAATAACCTCAGATGGAGGGAGGTGGTGATTCATGCAAATATGAGGATTATGGGCTCAGAGGGGAGGGAGAGAGGCTTTGCATCTCTGTGTCTTCTTGGGAATATGTTGGGGGCTAGAATCCAGGGCCTCCTACTTGCAAACCAAGAGCCCTCAGGGTTTTCAGAAATGCTGGAGAGACACAATGGGTAGGGAGTTTGCCTGGCATGCGAACAACTCGGGTTCCATCCCTGGTGCCGCATAGAACCTTCCCCAAACCCTGCTAGGAGTACAGCACCAAGAGCTTCTGAGCGTTGCTGGGTGTGGCCCAAAAACACAAAACCAAAATTAAATGCTGAATAGAGCCAGTGAGATAGTACAGCAAAACAAAGCACTGGCCTTGCAGGTGGCCCACTCACTGGCCTTGCAGGTGGCCCACTCAGGTTTGATCCCTGGCATCCCTGAGGGTCCTCTGAGCACCGCTAGGGAGTGATACCTGAGTGCAGAGCCAGGAGTCCGCCTTGAACACCAAAACCAAGAAAAATAATTTGGGTGGTCTGAAAGGATTAATTGGGAAGGGGTTTCTGGGACCAGAAAAAAATGCAAACCAAAGCCTAGTTATGTAGAAAACAAGTGTAATCCAGAGAGGGGGTCGGAGAGATAGCATGGAGGTAGGGCATTTGCCTTGCATGCAGAAGGACAGTGGTTCGAATCCTGGCATCTCATATGGTCCCCCAAGCCTGCCAGGAACGATTTCTGAGTGTAGAGTCAGGAGGAACCCCTGAGCACTACCGGGTGTGACCCCAAAACAAAAACAAAATAAAAATAAAGAAAACCAGAGCGTAAATGAAAAATATTCTCAAAAAGGATTATATTGTTATTGCTAGTTATTTCCCCCCTAAAATAGTTGGAAAGAGCAATATTTCTGAGAGAAAGTATTAGAGGTAAGGCATTTGTCTTGCATGCTGCTGACTTAGGTTTGGTCTCTGGCACCCCATAAGATTCCCAGGGCACCACGAGGAATGATCACTGTATACAGAGCCAGGGGTAACCCCTGAGCATTACTAAGTGTAGCCCCAACATAAACAATAATAGACTGAAGACCAAATCGTCCTAAACAAGATCCACTTTCTATATGCTTCTCTAGTTCTTTGTAATGTCTCCATTTCCTTCTTTAATAAAACAATCAGACCAGCTAAAAAAAAAAAAAAAAAAGGAAGAAAGAAAGAAAACAAGTGTGACACAGCTGATGCCAAGTCTGGACAGGTGCAAGTGGAGGGCAGGGGGAGTAGTTCAAGGGAGGCTGCCTGGAATTGTGCTCTTTGTACAGGAGAAAAAAGGGCCCTACTCTCTCCAATTAATCACTGTTGGAGAGTCCAGGACTCTGGGAGGCAACTGCAATCTTGTCCTCACTTCTTGTCTGACCAAGCTGCTGGGTTGGGTGACTCTCAAGGAAATTCACCCTTGAGGCCAGAGGTGACGTCAGAACCTGACCTGGGGTGCCCCCAGGATCTTGTAGTTCCCCAAGAAGAAACTACAGCCCTGGGGCTGGATGTAGGGTAAATAAAGTGTTATTGAAACTGGGTTGTGCCTGCTCTACTGTGACCTAATGCAATCCTAAGGATAGCCTAAAGCTTTCCTTCCTTCCTTCCTTCCTTCCTTCCTTCCTTCCTTCCTTCCTTCCTTCCTTCCTTCCTTCCTTCCTTCCTTCCACTTTCTTTCCTTCCCACACCTACCTGAACTTGGGGTTCACATCTGGCTCTGCACTCAGAAATTCCTCTTGGCAGGTTTGTCAGACTTATGAACATATAGAATGCCAGGAACTGAACACTGGGTCAGGCACTTGCAAGGCAAATGCCTTGCCCACCACCATCTTACCCATACTCTCAAGGATTACTCCTGGCACTGGCTTCAGAAATTATTCAGGACACTGGAGATCAAACCCAGGTCAGCAGCATACAAGGCAAAAGCCCTACCCACTGTACTGTTGCTTGTCCCCACTTTTTGGGCTACTGTTTGAAGATCACACATAGAAGGCAAAGGCTTTCCCACTGAGATCTGTCCTCTGCTGTTTTAGACTTCTAAAAAAGAAAATGCTTCTGGGGCTGGAGAGACAGTATGGAGGTAAGGCGTTTGCCTTTGATGCAGAAGGACAGTGTTTCGAATCCCGGCATCCCATATGGTCCCCCGTGCCTGCCAGGGGTAATTTCTGAGCATAGAGCCAGGAGTAACCCCTGAGCTCTGCCGGGTGTGACCCAAAAAACAAACAAAAAAAGTGCTTCTAAGAATGGTGTTTTTTTTTTGTTTGTTTGTTTTGGCTTTGGTTTTTGGGTCACACCTGCTGCCATTCAGGGGTTACATTTTTTGTTTGTTTGTTTTTTGTTTTGTTTTCTTTCTGGGTCACACCTGGCAGTGCTCAGGGGTTACTCTTGGCTCTGCACTCAGAAATCAGAAATCGCTCCTGGGGCCTGAGTGGTGACGCAGTGGGAAGGTGTTTTCGTTGCACGTGGCTGACCTAGGACGAACCACAATTTGATCCCCTGGCGTCCCATATGGTCCCCCAAGCCAGGAGGAATTTCTGAGCGCATAGCCAAGAGTAACCCCTCAGTGTCACCAGATGTGGCTCAAAAAATAAAACAAACAAAAAAAATCATTTTTGGCAGGCATGGGAGACCATATGGATGCTGGGAATTGAACCCAGGTCCTTCCCAGGTCGACCACATACAAGGCAAACACCCTCCTGCTGTGCTATTGCTCTGGCAATGGTTTTTGTTTGTTTGTTTTTTATTTGGGTGTTTTATTATTTTTTTTGGTCACAAGTGGTGATGTTCACAATGTTCAGAGATTATTCCTGGCCGGGAATGTGGTGCTAGAAGTAAGCACCTTGCAAGCGCTAGCATAGGATGGACCTCGGTTAGATCCCCCGGCGTCCCATATTGTCCCCCCAAGCCAGGAGCGATTTCTGAGCTCATAGCCAGGAGTAACTCCTGAGTGTCAAATGGTTGTGGCCCAATAATCGGAAGGAAGGAAGGATGGAAGGAAGAAAGGAAGGAAGGAAGGAAGGAAGGAAGGAAGGAAGGAAGGAAGGAAGGAAGGAAGGAAGGAAGGAAGGAAGGAAGGAAGGAAGGAAGAGAAAGAGAGAAAGAGAGAAAGAGAGAGGGAAGGAAGGAAGGAAGAAGAAAGAAAAAGAAAGAAAGAAAGACAGAGAGAGAGAGAGAGAAAGAAAGAAAGAAAGAAAGAAAGAAAGAAAGAAAGAAAGAAAGAAAGAAAGAAAGAAAGAAAGAAGAAAGAAAAGAAAGGAAAAAGAGAAAGAAAAGAAAGAAGAAAGAAAGAAAAGAAAGAAAGAAAGAAGGAAGGAAGGAAGGAGAGAAGAAGAAGGAAGAAGGAAGGAAGAAAGAAGAAAGAGAAAAGAGAAGAGAAAGAAGAAGAAGAAAAAGAAAGAAAGAAAGAAAGAAAGAAAGAAAGAAAGAAGAAAGAAGGAAAGAAGAGAGAAGAAAGAAAGAAGAAAGAAAGAAAGAGAAAAAAGAAAGAAAGAAAGAAAGAAAGAAAAGAAAGAAAGAAAGAAAGAAAAGAAAGAAAGAAAGAAGAAAGAAAGAAAGAAAAAGAAAGAAAGAAAAAGAAAGAAAAAGAAAGAAAGAAAGAAAAAGAAAGAAAGAGAAAAAGAAAGAAAGAAAAGAAAGAAAGAAAAAGAAAGAGAAGAAAGAAAGAAGAAAGAAAGAAGAGAAAAGAAAAAAGAAGAAGAAAGAAAGAAAGAAAGAAAGAAAGAAAGAAAAGAAAAAGAGGAAGAAGGAAAGAAAGGAAGGAAAGGAAGGAAGGAAGGGAAGGAAGGAAGGGAAGGAAGGAAGGAAGGAAGGAAGGAGAAAGAAAGAAAGAAAGAAAGAAGAAAGAAGAGAGAAAAGAAAGAAAGAAAGAGAAAAGAGAAAGAAAGAAAGAAAGAAAAGAAAGAAAGAAAGAAAGAAAGAAAGAAAAGAAGGAAAGGAAAGGAAGGAAGGAAGAAGGAAGGAAGAAAAGAAAGAAAGAAAGAAAGAAAGAAAGAAAGAAAGAAAGAAAGAAAGAAAAAGAAGAAAAGAAATAAAAATAAAGAAAGAGAAATAAAGAAAGAAAGAAAGAAAAAAGTGAGAGAGAAAGAAAGAAAGAAAGAAAGAAAGAGAAAGAAAGAGAAAAAGAAGAAAGAAAGAAAGAGAGAAAAAGAAAGAAAGAAAGAAAGAAAGAAAAAGAAAAAGAAATTGCTCCTGGCAGGCTCGAAAGACCATATGGGATGCCAGGAATTGAACCAGTGCCTATCTGGGTTAACCTCATGCAAGGCAAACGCCCTACCACTGAGCCATTACTCGGCCCCAGAATTGTTTTCTCAGTGTGACTTTATGAAAAAGAGAATTTTAGTGGAATGGTATTCACCTAAGCCTGCAAAAAGTTGAGGGGAAGCCATATGTGTGGGGTACGTTTTTATGAGCAAGCCTAGGAGCCAGGATTACAGTTGTATTCAAGGTACAAACAGGCTTGGTTGATTAGGATAAGCCAAGGGGAAGGCCTAGGGAAAGAACACTCTCTTCTGCAAGGTCATGACAAGTCACTGGAGGTCTGAGAGCAGATCAGGAGGGACAAAAAGATGGGGGACCTAGGGAAATAGCACAGCAGCAGGGCTTTTTGTCCTTTCAAGCAGCCGATCCAGGACAGACAGTGGTTCGAATCCCAGCATCCTATATGGGTCCCCTGAGCCTGCCAGGATTTCTGAGTGCAGAAGCCAGGAGTAACCCTTGAGCACTGCTGGGTATAACCCAACCCCCCCCCCCAAAAAAAAAAAGAGGAGAGAAGGTGTTGTGTATTTTTTGTAATATTGTTTTTGCCTGTCGTCGATTAAGGAAAGAATAAAATAGCTTGTTGGGGAAGCATAAGGGGCTTTTTTGCCAGAGCTGATGGCTTGTTTGGTTTGCTTTTTGGAGCTGACTGCAACTGACAAAAAACTCTTTGCTGAAACCTTTGGTCCCCTAATCTTTTGCATTTGTTGATTATTTATTCCTGATATTATCACCAAAGGTCTTCCCCAAAAGGGGGGACTGAAGAATGGATTTAATTTATCTTCTGGGAACTATTTTTGGACTCAGAAACAATTAATAAGGAGTTCAACACCCACCAACAAAAATGACGCCTGGAACAGTGAATCTGGACCCTCAGTAACTGTAAGTGACATGGTCTTATGGAAAATGCCTCTGGAGGTCCTTGGCTGGTTTCTATGGATACTCACGCTCACTATGCCATCTGTTATTAAATACATCGGTTCGGCATTATTATTATTATTATTATTATTATTATTATTATTATTATTATTATTATTATTATTGGTTTTTGGGCCACACCCAGCAGTGCTCAGGGGTTACTCCTGGCTGTCTGCTCAGAAATAGCTCCTGGCAGGCACGGGGGACCATATGGGACACCCGGATTCGAACCAACCACCTTTGGTCCTGAATCGGCTGCTTGCAAGGCAAACGCCGCTGTGCTATCTCTCCGGGCCCAGGGCCCAGTTCTGCATTATTCAAGTGCATTATTCTGTTTGGATGTAAACCACTTGGTTTGGCACTAGTATATATCATTGTTGTTGGATGGTTGCTGTTTACATTCCAATAGAAAATTTCTACTCCAATATTTGCATCGTTTGAGTGGTCTCCATTAGTTATAGTTTGTGGAATTTCTGTGTTGGCTAATATGGCTGTCGTATGCATAGGCATTGTCTGGTGGTTAGGAAATAGACAGTGTGGAAATTGTAAAGTGATGACCAGTATGGACAATAAAAAAATTTATTCTACGAAAATTCAGACTAAGGTACAAGCTGATAAATCTAACACTGGCATCAAGAGTATAGGCATTTTTGCTGGTAAAAAAATCAACCCGGACACGTAATTTAGGCATCCAAATCAAAATCTTGACACTGGGGGCCGGGAAGGTGGCACTAGAGGTAAGGTGTCTGCCTTGCAAGAGCTAGTGTAGGACGGACAAAGGTTCGATCCCCCGGAGTCCCATATGGTCCCCCCAAGCCAGGGGCAATTTCTGAGCACATAGCCAGGAGTAACCCCTGAGCGTCAAACGGGTGTGGCCCATAAACCAAAAAAAAAAAAAAAAAAATCTTGACACTGATGACCAACCTCCAGTGCTAAGTTCATAAGGGAGTCCTGATTCTGTTCACAGTATGGACTCACATGTTAGTGCCAACTCAGACAATGAACCACATTCTTGTACTCCACACCTCAGGCCTCAGAGCCCTGTGCAGGGTACTTCTGCTAATTCGGCCTCAACTCCATTGCAGACAGTGTATGTTTCAACTTATCAGCCTCTTGAAATGGGGGATGTGGAACGGTTTAAAAAAGCATGTAGGGGCCAGAGAGATAGCATGGAGGTAAGGCGTGTGCCTTTCATGCAGAAGGTCATCAGTTCGAATCCCAACGTCCCATATGGTCCTCTGTGCCTGCCAGGAGCATTTTCTGAGCATGGAGCCAGAAATAACCCCTGAGGACTGTGGGGAGCCTAGCTGATGAAACCTGGAACATAGGACACCTCAGTAATTCCTAATCTGGCCACCCACGTGACTGAAAGGCCCATGCCTTGAGAACAAAGGAAATAGACAAAAATAAAGTAATTCAGAGCAGCCCAATATATCCAGCCAGAAAGAAAAATATAGAGTTTGCCTTTGTGTTAGCAAACATTATTAAGAACTTTGTTTGAATCTTATGCCTTTTAGTAAAACGTGCTCAGGTCTACCTCTGCCCCTCCCTACTACCTGCCCCAATTTATGCTAATGAATGCTTGTAACTGTGATTGGTGTAAAATTTGTAACACCCCTGACGTGTTTCAGCCCTTAAAAGCTGATCCCCCAACAATAAACTTCCCTTTTTGAACAGCATGTGTTGTCTTGAAGGCTTCTTTTACTAATCTCTCTAGTTCTTCTTTACAGGTCGGTTCTGCTCGAGTGAACCCACTAATAACTAGCAACTTTCATTTCCACACCCCCGCGGGTCGGGGGACTCCCACGAAAGTTGCAGAGGACTGCCGGGTGTGACCCAAAAACCACACACACACACACACACACACACACACACACACACAAAAAGCATGTAAAGATTTTGGGGCGACCTCTCCATATTGTCTGGAGATACTAAGAATTTGGTGTCAAAAAACAATTGGGATTCTGTATAACTTTAAAAATCTTGCTGAAATATGCCTGCCATCTAAACAGTGAACCGAATGGAAAATGTTATATGCAGAGGGTGTAAAATCCAAACTATATACTCTGGATGGAACAAAAAAAACGAGTGGCAGGGGTTAATCTCTCATATGAATTATTAATGGGAGAAAATCAATATCAAATGTACAGGACACAAGCGGCTTTTACCTAAGGAAATCTCAAAAATAATTAAAGACATTGCATTGTCTTCATGGGAAAGAATTGATGCTAACAGTACTGGTGAGGGAACCTTTTTAAGAATTATTCAAGGTCCCCAGGAGCCTTATGTAGAATTCGTGGCTAAGCTCAAAGGTGCTTTGAAAATACAAATTAAAAACGATGAGGTGAGGGGCCGGAGTGATAGCATGGAGGTAAGGCATTTGCCTTTCATGCAGGAGGTCATCGGTTCAAATCCTGGTGTCCCATATGGTCCCCCGTGCCTGCCAGGAGCAATTTCTGAGCTTGGAGCCAGGAATAACCCCTGAGCACTGCCGGGTGTGACACAAAAAAACCACAAAAAAAAAAAAAAAAAAAAAAAGATGAGGTGAGGAAATTTCTAGAAAAATGTTTGGCTTATCATAATGCGAATTCGGCTTGCAAACTGGTATTGGCTCTGTTGCAGGAAAAAGCTGATTTAAATGAATTTTTTTTTTTTTTTGGTTTTTGGGCCACACCCGTTTGACGCTCAGGGGTTACTCCTGGCTATGTGCTCAGAAATCGCCCCTGGCTTGGAGGGACCATATGGAACGCCGGGGGATCGAACCGCGGTCCTTCCTTGGCTAGCGCTTGCAAGGCAGACACCTTACCTCCAGCGCCACCTACCCGGCCCCTAAATGAATTTTTATATGCATGTAGGAATGTTTATGATATGCCCCATTCATTAGCAAACTTAGATCAGGTGCATACCTTTGCAATTACTAAAGGAACAATACCTCTTTACCAACGGGGACAAAAAGTCGCCCGAAAGCCAGGTCTCTGCCCAAAATGTAAAAAGGGTCACCACTGGGCAAAAGACTGTAGATCTGGAAGTCCCCCTAATAATAACATAGGGAGAGGGTTTAACACAAATCCTAGGAGACAATTTGCCTGTTACCATTGTGGAAAACAGGGGAATATTAAAAGGAATTGTCCTCTGTTGTTAAATTCAGCTACTCCCGGACCTACATTTACGACCTACATTTATGGAACAGGGAAATGCCTACAGTGCCAATCCCCAGGCCTTTTCAAATAAGGGGAAAAGTCATCAAACCATTCTGGCCCAGCCCAAGAAGATTAATTTCAATTAATGAATTAACACATGCCACGGTGGGCAGTGCTGGGCTTGATATAACTTGCCCGGAGGACATTACAATTTATCCAGGAGAATGCCCTTATATGTTACACATAGGCATAGTAGGACCACCCCCCCCTCCCAGATTCTATGGGTTTGATTTTGGGCAGAAGTTCCCTTAATGTAAAAGGTATATCAGTAACCACAGGTGCCATTGATTCAGATTCAAAGGGGAGATTGTAGTCATTAATGTGTCAGCTACTTGGACTTTCAAAAAGGGGGAGATGTTGGGGCTTTAGATAAGACAAGAATTGGAAGTTTTGGAAGCACAGATCTGGGGGCTGCTAAAAATCCAATAGTGGCTCTGATTACTAAATTTAAAGATGAAAATCCAGGGCTGGAGAGATAGCATGGAGGTAAAGCGTTTGCCTTTCATGCAAGAGGTCATCGGTTCGAATCCCAGCGTCCCATATGGTCCCCTGTGCCTGCCAGGAGCAATTTCTGAGCATGGAGCCAGGAGTAACCCCTGAGCACTGCCGGGTGTGACCCAAAAACCACAAAAAAAAAAAAAAAGATGAAAATCCAATGATTAAACTTAATTTAGAAGGGCAATCCTTCAATGGCATGATAGACACAGGTGTACAGGTTACTGTAAATTCTGATAAAGAATGGCCAGAAAAGTGGCCTCTTCAAGAAATTCCATGTTCGCTAAAAGGAGTGGGAGGCCAGAGTTCTTGTTTGTAAGCACAAGAACCATGGTATTTTATGGCTCAGAAAACCAAAAAGCTATAATCAGACCTCACGTGGGCCCATTCTCACCATCCCTGTGGGGCCGTGACCTGCATAAACAATGGAAGGCAGAATTCCATATTCCATTAGCTCAAGGTGAGCCTGAACTTTCTCTTGAATTAAAAACCCAAAATTTTTGGTAGGGGCCACTGCCAGAAAAACCCCAGCACCGATAAAAATAAAATGGAAATATGACAAACCAATTTGGACAGGCCAGGGGCCCCTTAACACTGATAAATTAAAGGTGCTGACAGAATTAGTGGAAGATCCAGGTGGGACGACAGGCAAAAACAATATTACAAAAAATACATAACAAGAAGGGATCGGAGAATTAGCACAGCGCTTAGGCGTTTGCCTTGCAAGCAACCAACACATGTGGTCCCCCAAGCCTGCCAGGAGTGACTTCTGAGCGCAGAACCAGGAGTAACCCCTGAGCACCACTGGTGTGACCCAAAAAAGAAGAATCAAAAAAAGAAAGAGGAGAGGAGAAAGGCCTGAGGTGGGGGATGGGAAGCAGAAAGGAAGGAAAAGGCACTATCAGGCCCACAGAATTCACAGATGGACTTTTTGATAATGGAATATAGAAGATAAGAAAAAACAGCAAAGGAGCCGGAGTGATAGCACAGTGGGGGAGCATGTGTTTGACTCGGGGGTTTGATGCCCAGCACCTCAGAGGGTCTCCCAATGCCAGGAGTAATTTCTGAGCTCAGAGCCAGGAGGAACCCCTGAGCGCCACCGGTTGTGGCTCAAAACAATCTCCCCCGAGAGAAAATAAAAATAATTAAGTGATATAATAAAACACACATTTCTTGGCGCAGAAAGAGCCTGGGTAAGGTTTCTAACACTTGTCCGTGAGAACCACAGTGAGTGTCTGTTTATTGCTCTGCCCATTCTGAGCTTTGAAATGTCCTCCCGGGAATTGAAGTTTTCGCTTTAATAGGCAATTAGCGTGGGAATAAACAGTTCCTTGCAAACGAAGTCACAGCGGCTGCTGGTCTGTAGTGGACTTTTGCAGGACACACTGTGTGTGTGAGCGAGTGTGGAAGTGGGGGTACCCTTGGTCTTTTCTGTCTCTTTTGGACCACACCTGGGGGTGCTCTAGGAACGGTGCCAGGGACAAACTTGGGTCTCCTGCATACAAATCTTGCTCTTGAGTTCTTTGAACTGGCTCCCCACCCTGGGGGTTCTCCTCTGCTCTTTGGCTCTAATAATGTCTGGGACAGGGCGGTGGCCATGGTGACCTCAGCTTCAGGTCCTGAGGAGTAAAGGGAGCAGGTGCAGATGTTCTGGGCCTTTCTTCCTCTGATTGGGGGACTTGTTAGCACTGTGGGCTCGGGGGTTACTCCTGACTCTGCACTCAGAAATCATTCCTCTAGAGCCTGAGTGATAGCACAGCAGCAGGGCATTTGCCTTTCATGTGGCCTGCCCGGGATAGGCCTGGGTTCGATCCCCAACATCCCATATGGTCCCCTGAGCCTGCCAGGAGCGATTTCTGAGCACAGAACTAGGAATAACCCCTGAGCGCCACTGGGTGTGGCCCAAAAACAAAAAAAGAAAAAGAAATTGGGCCTGAGAGATAGCATGAAGGTAAAGCATTTGCCTTGAATGTGGAAGAATGGTGGTTCGAATCCGGCCCATGTGGGATGCTGGGGATCAAACACAGGTCAGCAGCATGCAATACTATTGCTCCAAATCTTTGACACTGGTTTTCTTTTTCATTTGTTCGTTTTTTTTTGTTTTTTTTTGGCCACATCCAGCAGCACTCTGGGATTACTCCAGCTCTACATTCAGAAATCACTCCTGGCGGGCTCGGGGGACCATATGGGATTCTAGAGATAGAACCTGGGTCCGTAGCATGCAAAGCAAATGCCCTACTGCTGTGCTATCACTCCAGCCCCTGCCACTGACTTTCTGAACTATTTTGTCTTCTTTTTTTTTTTTTGGTTTTTGGGCCACACCCGGCATTGCTCAGGGGTTACTCCTGGCTGTCTGCTCAGAAATAGCTCCTGGCAGGCACGGGGGACCCTATGGGACACCGGGATTCGAACCAACCACCTTAGGTTCTGGATCTGCTGCTTGCAAGGCAAACACCACTGTGCTATCTCTCCGGGCCCCTATTTTATCTTCTTACACTACTTCTAGCAGACAGCCTACCTGGCCAGAAAAGGAACCCTGTCCATAAAGCGCATTCCCAGAGTCAGGCTGCCCTCCCTGACCCTCTGTCTCGACCCAATTGCTCCATCAGTCAGGCCAGACCGTCAGGGTTGGTGGGCTCGAATGTGCCAGCAGGGCAAACATTGCCAGAAATGCTGCCAGAAACAAACACTGCTGCCCTCCGATTTTTCCTGGGACTCTCTAAGAGTCAGGGGAGGGAAGAGAGGGACCTTCCCTCAGCACACCTGTGCTGTATTTTTTCTGCTGGCAGAACACAGAGGCTGAGGTCCCCAGAGAAAGGTCCACGGTGCAGTGAATTCTGGGTGGGGGTGAGCTCATAAAAATGGAAAAGGGGGCAAGAGGGAGAGAGAGGCAGAGGGAGAGGGAGAGAGAGGGAGAGAGAGGGAGAGGGAGGGAGGGAGAGGGAGAGAGAGGGAGGGAGGGAGGGAGAGAGAGAGACTTGGTATGCAGGAGAGCAGGGCATGAACCCTAGCAATGCATGAACCCCAAGTACTGTCTGGAACAATCCCCTGAGCATCGCTTAGTGTAGCCCAGTGCTTCTCAAATAGTGGGGCATGCCCGGGGGGGGGGGCACCGGCTCTATAAAGGGGGGCGCGTTTGACCTCGGCAAACAGTCATAACAAGCTAAGCCCTGTGTTTATGTCTCTGGAGCTGAGAGTTGCTGTGTCCTGCTTCAAACCCCGCTTCGAAAAGCTATGCATTGCAAAATGTGCTTATTGGAGCCATTAATCCAGACATCACCTCTGATGAAAAAATCAGCTCAAATTATTTTATATATTTTTGTTTTGCAGGTTAAAGTTTTTTTTTAATAAAGATACTATTTACAGTCGCACAGGGGGTGTGAAAAATGTTTTCTTCTTCTTAGGGGGGCATGACAGAAAATAATTGAAAAGCACTGGTGTAGCCCGAAAACCAAAAAATAAATATCACAGCCTGGAGGCCCCTTTGTACATTTGCTTCTTTTTTTTTCTGACCCCCTTCTTTGTTGCTGTTTTTGGTTTAGGGGGCACACCTGGCAGTGATCAGGGCTTTCTCCTGGGTCTGTGCTCAGAGATCACTCCTAGTGGAGCTTGGGAGACTATTTGGGTTGCTGGGCATCACAACCCAAATTATCCACCGTGCCATCTTAAGTCTTCCTGCCCCTTCTTCCTCCTTAATTTTGTTTTTTTGTTTTGGGGTCATCCTCAGTGGTACTCAGGACTTTTGTTTGTTTGTTTTTGTTTTTTTGGGTCACTCCTGGCTCTGTGCTCAGAAATCACTCATGGCAGACTCAGGAGACCATATGGGATACTGGGATTCGAACCAGGATCTGTCCTGTGTTGGCAGCGTGCAAGGCAAATGCCTTAGCACCATGCTATTGCTCCTGCCCCAAGGTGCTCAGGACTTTACCCCTGGCTCAGGGATCACTCTTGGTGGTGGTCAGGACTGTACGGGAAGCCGACCATGGATCTGTGTCAGCTGCATGCAAGGCAAGAGTCTTCCCTGCCGTGCTATTGCTCCGGCCCTTCTTTCAGTCTGAAAGTGCCAAGTACATTAGGAAGGGAAAACTCAGCTGAAATCTGGAGCCTTTCAGCAGATGCCTTTGTTCCGGGCAGACGGGTGAGGGAGGAGATTCACAATGAGGAATTCATATTCGGCCAGAAGCAACATCTGCCGCCTGACGACCAATTTCCTGCTGCACAAGATCATTTTCCTTACTGGCAAGATGGTGGCTGTGGGGGACATTCAGGATGGGAACCTCTGAACCCCCAAAACACACAGAGGCAGCTGAGCACGCTGCTGATCTGGAGCAGGCCTGGAACTCTGCAGACAGGCCTAATTTCCTTCCTTCCTTCCTTCCTTCCTTCCTTCCTTCCTTCCTTCCTTCCTTCCTTCCTTCCTTCCTCCTTCCTTCCTTCCTTCCTTCCTTCCTCTCCTCCCTCCCCCCTTCTTCCCTCCCTCCTTCCTTCCTTCCTTCCTTCCTTCCTTCCTTCCTTCCTTCCTTCCTTCCTTCCTTCCTTCCTTCCTTCCTTCCTTCCTTCCTTCCTTCCTTCCTTCCTTCCTTCCTTCCTTCCTTTTTCTGGCAATTCTTAGGGCTTACTCCTGGCTCTGCCTGGCTCTGCTCTCAGGAATTACTACTACTCCTGGCATTGCTCAGGGGTCCATATAGAATGCTGGGGATCAAACCCAAGTCAGCTGCAGGGAAGGCTAGTGCCCTCCCTGCTATACTATGGCTCCAGCCTAGATAGGTTTTAGTTTTACTTTTGCCAAAGCCACTGAGAGGGATCCCTGAGAGCTGAGTGGATCCTGTCTTGGGAGAGATCCTGAGCTTCCCGGGAATAGCGCTGGCTCTTGTCTCTACCCCACCCTCACCCCCACCCCCTGGCCCAGCAGGGACTCAGCAAAAGGCCCACTAATATGTGTGCAGGGCTCACTAACATGGCCCTTCTGGTCCTTCTTCCCTCCGCTGCCAGCTCTGTCAGCTCCTTCCTCAGTGTCAGGGCGATCTGTGGGGATCACGGAAGCAGTGAAAGTGTGACAAAGGTGGGAGAGGCGCCTGAGCTGAAACCAGGCCAGACAAAGAAAGGAGCGAAAGGAAAAGCTCCGAGGAACTGGCTGACCTAGAAACTGTTCATCCCTGCTTCTCCCACTCACTTCTCCATGGTCCTTGAGGCTCAAGGTGGTAAGGGGCTTGGGTCTGGTCAAGCGTGGGGCCAGTATCCTGTGAGGTTCCCAGGAGACCTCTGGGACTTTGCACGCTGCTGACTTTTCTGCTGGGGTCCTCCCAAAGGCTGGGACCCAGCGGACTTCGAACCCCTTCACTCAAGAGACCATGACATTTGCACGCGATTTTCTTGCACCCAGTGACCAACTTTCCCCAGACTGTGTTTTTGTTTGTTTGTTTTGTTTTGTCTCTTTGGTTTTGGGGCCACACCCTGTGGCACTCAGGGGTTCCTCCTGGCTCTGCGCTCAGAAATCACTTCTGGCAGGCTTGGTAAACCCTATGGGATGCCCGTGATGGAACCCAATTGGTCATGTGTAAGGCAAACGCTCTATCTGCTGTGCTATGGCTCTGGCAACATTTTTTTTTTCAAGTTAAAGCTTTTTTATGGCTCTCATGATAGCAGTTACTTCTGGATCTTTCCTCTTGCCTCTGCTATCTTCTTCCCTGGCCCAGATCTCTGGCAAGGGACTCAAGTGGCGCCAAGGAAGAAAAAGAGAAGAATGCAGGAAGGGTTGAGCCAAAGGTTGGCTGCTTATCTCACCCTTGCCCTGGGCACTGGCCCAGGTTCCCTTTCCCCAAACTGTGACAACTGTGTTACATTTGCCAACTGTCAACATTGTAGAGACTCGAACTCCAGCCACAGAATGTATTTTTGATTTAGACCTTTCTTTCTCTGAACAGCCACTATCACTTTCTCTTTTTGTTTTAGTGCCACACCCTGCAATATTCAGGGGTTACTCCTGGCTCTGCATTCAGGAAATAATCCTGGCAGGTTTGGGGGGAAACCAGACCCTCTTTTTCTCTTTTACCTATGACCTGACTCTGGCTGCCTGGTGAAAGCTACTTTTTCTGTTTGATTGTTTGCTTTTCAATCAAACCTTGATTTGATTGTTGCAGCTTTTATGTTTGTTCTGTTTTTGGGCCACACCCGGCTATGCTCAGGGGTTACTCCTGGTGGGGCTTGGGGGAACTGTACAGATGCCAGGGATTGAACTCGGGTTGGCTGAGTGCCCAGATTGGCTGAGGGCAAGGTAAATGTCCTACCCGCTTAGCTCAGCCCCTGATTATCACAGTTTTGCAACAGCATTGAGGGCTATTAGAAGGGATTATTTCTAGGGCCGGAAAGATGGCATGGGGGTAGAGCATTTGCCTTGCATGCAGAAGGACAGTAGTTGGAATCTTGGCATCCCATAGGGTCCCCCGAGCCTGCCAGGCCACCAGGAGTAACCCCTGAGCGCTGCCGGGTGTGACCTACCTAACCCCCCCCCCAAAAAAAAGAAAGGATTATTTCTAGACAAGGAATCAGAACATACTAAGAACTCAGTGCAAAGTTACATACAGAATCAGAACCTCCATAGATCCAGCTCAAAATTCAATGTGTTCACTGCCCTGTGTTCAGTTTTTGTTTCTGGGTCACACCTGGCAGTGCTCAGAGGTTACTCCTGGTTCTGTACTCAAAAATCACGCCTAGTCACTGCCTCAGGTTTTGTTTGTTTGTTTGTTTTTAGGCCATACCTGGTGGCACTCAGAAATTGCTCCTGGCAGGCTCGGGGGACCCTATGGGATGTCAGAGATTGAACCCAGGTCTGTCTGGGTCTGCTGCATGCAAGGCAAATGCCCTATCGCTGTGCTATCAATCTGGCCCCTCACTGTCCCAGTTTTGACTGTAAAAATGGGGTGTGATGCTGACAGCATTCCTCATCCACTTCATAAAGTTGTTACAGGCAGTGTTTCTCAAAGAGGGTCAGGGGCTGGGACAATCCAAGTTGGTTGTGGTTGTACTTTTGGGTGCAATTGGGAACTGTTTTCTGTTAGTTCATTATAAAAGGCACATTTCTAGGGAGAGGTGAAGTAATTAAAAATTATTTTTCTGGGGCCGGAGAGATAGCATAGGTAAGGCGTTTGCCTTTTTTTTTTTTTTTTTGGTTTTTGGGTCACACCTGGCGGTGCTCAGGGGTTACTCCTGGCTGTCTGCTCAGAAATAGCTCCTGGCAGGCACGGGGTACCATATGGGACACCGGGATTCGAATCAACCACCTTTGGTCCTGGATCGGCTGCTTGCAAGGCAAACGCCGCTGTGCTATCTCTCCAGGCCCGGCGTTTGCCTTTCATGCAGAAGGACTGTGGTTCGAATCCAGGCATCCCATATGGTCCCCTGTGCCTGCCAGGGGCAATTTCTGAGCGAAGAGCCAGGAGTAACCCCTGAGCGCTGCCAGGTGTGACCCCAAAACAAAAAAAATTATTTTTCTAATAAAGTCATGAAATTCACTTATACATGGATGAATATGGAGAGTATTATGTAGAGTGAAATGAGTCAGAGGAGCAGGGTTAGACAGAAAGATCATACTTCGGCTAGAGCCATAGCATAGCAGGTAGAGCATGCAGCTGACCTGGGTTCAATCCCCGGCATCCCATATGTTCCCTGAGCCTGCCAGGAGAGAATCCTAAACACAGAGCCAGGAGTAACCCCTAAGCACTGCCTGGTGTGATCCAAAAACAAAAACAAGAGGGTTGAGAATGATCACTCTGGACAAAAAATGGGTGCTAAAAGGAGATAAAGTGACTGGCATGATATCCTTCAGTAACAATATTTCAAGCTACAGTATCTAAAAGGAAGTGGGGGAAAAGGGAGGGAGGGAGAGATAGGATGGAGAGAGAGACAGAGAGAGAGAGACAGAGAGAGAGAGAGAGAGAGAGAGAGAGAGAGAGAGAGAGAGAGAGAGAGAGAGAGAGTAGAGAATTGTCTGCCCCATAGGCAGGCAGGAGGGAGTACCAGAGGGAAACTGGAGACATTGGTGGTGGGAAATGTGCCCTGGTGAATATTGGACACTGCAGCCTGAAACTAAATCATAAATAACTTTGTATTTGTCAAAAAAATTTAAAAAATACTGTCTTATGGACAACCTTGTAACCACAGTGGTTGTTTTTTGGTTTGTTTTGACCATACCCAGTGGCGCTCAGGGGTTACTCCTGATTCTGTGCTCAGAAATCACTCCTGGAAGACTGGGGGACCATATGGGATGCCAGGGTTTTTTGTTTGTTTGTTTGTTTGTTTTTGTTTTTGGGCCACACCCAGCGGCACTCAGGAGTTACTCCCAGCTCTAGGCTCAGAAATTGCACCTGGCAGGCTCAGGGACAATATTGGATGCTGGGGATCAAATCTGTGTCCGTCCTGGGTCAGCCACATGCAAGGCAAACACCCTACCGCTGTGTTATCACTCTGGACCATAGCCACCATGTTTAAGTAAAGTAATTAATAAAAGAAATTACTCCAAAGGTTTGGGGGGAAGAAACTGCTGGGAAACGAGGAAGAAGGGAAAAACTTTTTCTGAAAAGAGGGTAGTAGGTCAAATCAGTTTTGGCTCCTCTGTTAAGCAATGTTCCCTTGCTAAGGGATGAACCTGTAAAATGGGGCCAGAGCAATAGTAGGGAGGGTACTAGCCTAGCATGCATTTGACCCTAACATGATCCCTGGCATCCCATATGGTCCCCAAGCCTGCCAGAAGTGATTACTCAATGCAAAACCAGGAATAAGGCCTGAGCACTGCCAAGTGTGATCCAAAAAGTAAAACAAACAGTAAGAGACGTAAAAATAAAGCTGAGCAGTCAGACAGTGCATGTGCAGTGAGCTAGAGAAATAGTGTTAGTATAAGAAGGACATTTTCCTACATATAGCTGACCTGAGTTCTTTTGTTTGTCTTGGGGCTACACCCTGCGATGTGCAGTGGATACTCCTGACTCTGTGCTCAGAAATCGCTTCTGGCAGGCGTGGGGAACCCTATGGGATGCTGGGGATCAAACCTGGAAGGCATACACCCTACTGTTGTGCTATCACTCTGGCCCAGCTGACCTGAATTCTGTTCCTGGAACCACATAGGATTCCTCCAGCACAACTAAGAGTGATCCCTGAGCACAGAACAAGAAGTAAACCCTGAACAAAGCATGGTCCCAAATAAATAAAAATGGAAAGGAAAAAGGGGACTAGAGTAATAGTACAGAGGGTAGGGTGTTTGCATTGATTGCAGGCAGCCCCTGTTCAATCCTTGGCATCCCATATGGTCCCTGAGCTTGCCAGGGTGATTGAGTGCAGAGCCAAGAGTAACCTGATCACTGCCAGGGGTGGCCCCAAAACAAAAAGAATGTAGTTTATGTCTTCCTAGGCAGTTAGATTCCTCCAACACTATGTGCTAAGGGCTCATTTGTGGAAGATGGAAACCTCAGGGCAGATTTGGGGACTATTAGCCCTCAAAATGGGGATAAAATCTGTTTTGCAGGCTCTGAGCCCCTTTGAAGTGGGTGACAGCAGACAGGATTCTTGTCAACGAGAGCAGCCAGAGGATGCAGCTGCTGAATGGTTCAAGGACTCCCCTGCCCTGATGGACTGGAAGAAGAAACCGCTCAGAAAGAGTTGGGCTGCATCAGGTCCTTTCTTCAACAGACTGAGAGGAAAAAGTCCTGAGATTTGGAGCCAGAGCCTTCAATGAGCAGGAATTGATAGCACAGTAGGTTAGGCATTTGCCTTGATGACTGGGTTCAATCCCTGGCACCTGAACCAGCCAGGAGTAACCCCTGAGCATCCTCAGAAGTTCGTTTGGGGTCAGAGAGATACTACAGCCGGTAGGGTGCTTGCCTTGCACGCAGTCGACCTGGGTTTGATCCCTGGCATTCCATATAATTTGCTGAACCTGCCAGGAGTGATTTCTAATCACAGAGCCAGGAATAACCCCTGAGCAACGCCGGGTGTGGCCCCAAGACGAAAACAAACAGAAAAAGCAGAGCCAAAGATGAGCATTCTCCTACTTTGTGCACGGGGTCAGGCAAGGTTCTGCATGACTCGCTTCTTACCTGCACCCACTAATTACCAGGTGGGTCTTGAGTCTGGTCCAGGGAGCGCCCAGTGCCAGTGAAAGGCTGGCTGGAAAGAGGCCCGGAAATGTCCTGGGCCCTAAGTGGAGAAGCTAAACTGCTTGTCAGCCTCTCTCTGCAGGGTCACTACCATTGATCCGGACGGGATGCCCCATCTCAGAAGTATCCAGGAACGACTGGATTCAAGTACCTTTCCCAGAAGGTATGTTGGTGACTTCAGGGAGGATGAGGATGAAAACAAGGCAACTTAAAGGCCTCAGCAAACCCAACCAAGAAAGCCCCAGACCCCAAACTGCACCATCTGAAAGGATTTTTGTTCCTGGTTTTTTTTTTTTTTTTTCTTTTTTTGCTGATTGGTCCAACCTCACCAGACGTGGGGGCCCTCCACGCACAAACAGGAGGTTTAAAACACAAATGCCTATAATTACGCCTTGGAATGACGTCTTCGGCCAGCTCAGTTCACCACCGTCTTCTGCATGTTTACACTCAGAGGTGCACCCCTCTGCCCCCACAACTGTCTGGCTCCATTCCTGAGAGTCCCTGCCTGGACTCCTTGGCACGCACAGACAGACCAGCCTCTCCCGAAAGTTTCCAAAAGATGCAATTTGGGGGGGGGGCGATCACATCCTCCTGCACTCAGGGGTTCCTCCTGGCTCTAGGCTCAGACATAGCTCCTGGCAGGCTCGGGGGTGGGGGGGGACCCCTATGGGATGCTGGGATTCGATGCATGCATCCTTCTGCATGCAAGGCAAACACCCTACTTCATGCTATCTCTATGGCCCCATCAGAAGATGCAATTTGGAGATGGCAAGTCTTGATGTAATCTCCTAGGACCCCAAGTGACCTATACACAGCATGTGCATAATTTGGGGGCTCTGCAGGGATCTGCAAGGAGGAGGCTTATATGGGTGCAGATCACCTGCTCTCTGGGGCGCTGGGCCCGGCCGAGGCACCCACCGGGGGAGGCCGGAGAGCGGGGAGTAACTGTCGAGTCATTCTCGGCTTCCGAGCCTACGGAGGAGCCGCAGCTCCTGCAAGAAGCTGGGGGCAGGCATCTTGGGGGGGGACGAAAAGGGGCGTCCCAGTCCCGGCTTGGGCCTCGCGGGGCGCTGCGCTGCGAACGAACCCCGGAGGCCTGCTTGGGGTTGCAGAGGACGCCTTGGGGGACCCCGATACCCCCACCCCGCTATCCCCGGCACGCGGCGCTCCCGGGGGCCCCGCATCCCCCCACGCGCTGCCGGCCATGGACCCCGCAATCACTTCGCATCGCATCGCACCGCGCCAGCCCGCATCCCGCCGCTGATTGGCTGGCGCCGCGCCCGCCCATCCGGTCGCTGATTGGCTGGATCCGCTCGCATCCCGCCGCTGATTGGCTGGTGCTGCTCGCATCCCGCCGCTGATTGGCTGGCGCCGCGCCCGCCCATCCGCCCGCCTATTGGCTGTTACTCTTCACATCCCGCCGCCGATTGGCCGGAGCCTCACCGCCCACCCGGCCGCCTATTGGCTGGCGCCGTCGCATCCCTCCTCCCATTGGCTGTCTCCGAGCCGCCGCCCCGCCCCCGCCTCGCCATTGGCCGCGGCCGCCGCGGTCCTCGCGCGGAGCCGCCGCTGACATCACGCGCGGCCTGAGGCGGCGGCGGCGGCGCGGCGCCCCCGGCCCAGTCCGCCGCCCCCTCGGTCCGCTCCGCCGCTCCGGGCCCGGCGGACGATGGTGCGCGGCGTGCCGGGGGCCTCCCGCCGCCACAGCCGCCGCGCCGCGCCGGGCATCCGAGCGCCTCTCGGGTCGCGCTGAGGCTCCGCGGCGGCGGCCATGGGGGCCCTGACGAGCCGGCAGCACGCGGGCGTGGAGGAGGTGGACATCCCGGCCAACTCCGTCTACCGCTACCCGCCCAAGTCCGGTGAGGCTCCGCGGCGGCGGACGGCCGGGGGGCGGGGCGGGGCGCGCCCGCGGGTGACAGGCGCGTGCATGTGCGCGTGCGCGTGCGGGGGGCCGGCGTCGTGCGCGCGCAGCCCGGGGAGGGGGGAGGGAGGGGGAGGGGAGGGCTGCGGGCACCTGGGATGCTGGTGGGCGGCTGTCTCCTCCCTCCTTTATCTCTCACCTCTCCATCTCTCTCCTGTCTCTCTCCCCTCTCTCTGTCTCTCCTTTATCTCTCTCCTCTCTCTCCTCTCTGTCTCTCTCCTTTATCTCTCTCCCTTCTCTGTCTCTCTCCCCTCTCTGTCTCTCCTTTATCTCTCCTCTCTCTCCCCTCTCTGTCTCTCTCCTTTATCTCTCTCCTGTCTCTCTCCCCTCTCTGTCTCTCCTTTATCTCTTCTCTCTCTCCCCTCTCTGTCTCCTTTATCTCTCTCCTGTCTCTCTCCCCTCTCTGTCTCCCCTCTCTATCTCTCTCCTCTCTTCCCTCTCTCTTTCCTTATCTTCCCCTCCTCTGTCTCTCCTTTATCTCTGTCCTCTCTCCTTTATCTCTCTCCCCTGTCTATCTCTGTGTCTCTGTCTCTCTCCGTTATCTCCCCTCTTTCTCTGTCTTTCTCTCCTTTATCTCTGTCCCCTCTCTTCTCTCTCCCCTCTTTCCTCTCTCCTTTATCTCTCCTGTCTCTCTCCCCTCTCTGTCTCTCCTTTATCTCCTCTCTCTCCCCTTTCTGTCTCTCTCCTTTATCTCTCTCCCCTGTCTCTCCTTTATCTCTCTCCCTCTTTTCTGTCTCTCTCCTTTATCTCTGTCCTCTCCTCTCTTCTCTCTCCTTTATCTCTTTCCCAGTCTTTCTCTGTCTCTCTCTCCTTTATCTCTGTCCTCTCTCCTCTCTCCCCTTTTTCCTCTCCTCTCTTCTCTCTCTCCTTTATCTCTCTCCTGTCTCTCCTCTCTCTCCCTCTCTCTGTCTCCTTTATCTCTCCTGTCTCCCCTATCTCTGTCTCTCTTTCCTTTTTCTCTCCTTTCTTCTTCCTCTCTCTTCTCTCTCCTTTATCTCTCTCCTTTATCTCTCCTTTCTCTCTCTCCCCCCTCTCTCTTCCTCTCCTCTCCTCTCTCTTCCTCTCCTCTCCTCTCCTCTCTCCTCTCCTCTCCTCTCCTCTCCTCTCCGCTCCTCTCTCTCTCTCTCTCTCTCTCTCTCTCTCTCTCTCTCTCTCTCTCTCTCTCTCTCTCTCTCTCTCTCCTCTCTCTCTCTCTCTCTCCTCTCTCTCTCTCTCTCGCCCCACCTGCAGGGTCCATGTCATGCAATGTCAGGCAGGAATCTTGGACCTCCAGAAACCCCCCTACCCCTTTCTAGAGCTAGTGCCTCGCTCTGCGGGTGCAGGGCCCTCAGGGCGAGCAGAAGTGCAAACCCACTGTCAGAGACCATTTGCAGCCGCATTCCCCTTCCAGGGTCGGGGGTGGCTGCGCTTCTTATTAAGGGGGTGCGGATTGTGACCGACAAGGATTATCCGAGCTGGTTGAGCACAGCGGCTGCGTGACCTCCCTGCTTGCTTTTAGTTATTATTATTATTAGTATTATTATTATTATTTTCTGGAAGCTCAGTGAGGGGTGGGGGCTTTCCTCTGGGGCTTAGGAAGGGCTGAACCTTGGGGGATGCCTTAGAGAGGGGTTCCCTGTCCTTACACACCAGACTAAGACCCTTGCGAGTACACTCAGTCTCTCTCTGTCTCTCTCTCACTCAAAGGCACTTATGTCGGGGTGTGTGCCAGGGGGGAAGCCTGGATCAGACAATGAACCTGCACCCGCAAAGTGCCTGCCAGGACTGTGGTTCTGGTGGCGCCTGTGCCAGACAAGGAAACGGTCAAGCTGGTTAGGAGCTGTCCGAGGCGAGGCCGGGCAGCTCAGTCTATTTGTGGGTGTTGTGCAGACGTTCAGATTTTCTTTTTTTTTTTTTTTTTGGTGGTTTTTGGGTCACACCCGGCAGTGCTCAGGGATTATTCCTGGTTCCAGGCTCAGAAATTGTTCCTGGCAGGCACGGGGGACCATATGGGACGCCGGGATTCGAACCGATGACCTCCTGCATGAAAGGCAAACGCCTTACCTCCCATGCTATCTCTCCGGCCCACGTTCAGATTTTCTTTTTTTTTTTTTTTTTTTTTTTTTTTTTGGTTTTTGGGCCACACACCGGTAACGCTCAGGGGTTACTCCTGGCTATGCGCTCAGAAGTCGCTCCTGGCTTGGGGGACCATATGGGACGCCGGGGGATCGAACCGCGGTCCGTCTCCTAGGCTAGCGCAGGTAAGGCTGGCACCTTACCTCCAGCGCCACCGCCCGGCCCCTCGTTCAGATTTTCTTACATTGCTGTCCCACTTCCTTCTGAAACCACTGAGCTCCTATGGATTGGAAGATGCAGGGTGTTGCCAAGCTAAGGCATCACACTGATTTGGCCCCAGACTAGTAGTGGTAGGACACCCCGTCTCTGCCTATGGGAAATGACGGGAAAGCTGCTAAAGGTGGCTTCTCGGGGATTGCAGCTCAGACGACAATCTTGAGGGATGATAATAAAAGAAATATACAAACTAAAGCTTTCTTTAGAGGGGGGCAGGAATCACACCCAGCTGTGCTCCAGGTTGGTGTTCAGGAGAACATCAGGCTGCTGGGGATAGAATCTGGGACAGCAGCGTGCAAGGCAAGTACCTTCCCTGCTGTACTATTTCTCCAGCTCCAACAAACCAAAATCTAACTGAGGTGCTTGATTCCTGTAGTCTTATATCCTGCTCAAGGGGCTGCAGTGGTTAGCACATTTCCCTACTCACTGTCTCTCCGTGCCAGGAGTGATTTTTTAACTCAGAGCTAGGAATAACCCCTGAGTATCTTTGGGTATGGCTTGGAAAACTCCCCTCACTCCCAATCATTCGAAAGTTTGCTCTAAGCAAATTTTATTACTTTTATTTATTATTTTTGAGTTTGGGGCCACACCAAATCAATGCTCAGAAGACCATACTTCACACAGGATGCTGGGAATAGAACTTGGGTCAGCCAAGTACAAGGCAAGTCCTGTTGCACTATTGCTTCGGTCCCTCCAGCCTTTGTTTTTAAAATATAGAAAACACTTTTTTTTTTTTGTTTTGCTTTTGGGTCACACTGGCAGTGTTTTAGGGGCTACTCCTGGCTCTATGCTCAGAAATTGCCCCCAGCAGGCTGGGGAACTCATATGGGATGCCGGGATTTGATCACTGTCTTTACATGTAAGGCAAATGCCCTACCGCTGTGCTATCTCCCTGGCCCAAAACACTTGTTTTTCTGACTATATTGGGAATAAAGCCTAAAATCTCATGCCACAACCATTATTTCTAAAGGGCTATCCTGGCTTTGTGCTATTGCGCGCGCGCGCTGTGTGTGTGTGTGTGTGTGTGTGTGTGTGTGTGTGTGTGTGTGTGTGTGTTTGGGCCATACCTGGCTTTGTGCTATTGCTTTTGAGTGTGTGTGGCGCGCATGTGTGTGTGTGTGTGTGGGTGCGCGGGTGCGCGCGCGTGCGTGTGTGTGTGTGTGGGGGGGGGCGTTCTTGGTAGTGCTTAGGGCTTACTCCTGGTTCTGTGCTTAGGGACAGGGATTGCGCCTGACAGCGATTAGGGTACCATCTGGGAAATCAAGGATGACACTTGGTTTGGCCAAGGCAAATGCCCTCTGCTGTACTGTTACTCTGCCATGCGTCGAGCACAAGTGTCTCAAACGGAAAGGCCGTGCTTCAGCATCTCTTCACTTCTGACTATGACTCATTAATTGGGGGTTGGGGCTCTTAAACAGTGCTTAGGAGGTCCTATTTTTTCTTGGGGGGGGCCACACCCGAGGGACTAAGGGGTTACTCCTGGCTTTGTATTCAGAAATCACTTCTGCCAGTGCTGGGGAGACCATATTGGATGCTGGGGATCAAACCTGGGTTGGCTGCATGCAAGGCAATCGCCCTCCCCGCTGTGCTATCACTCCAGCCCCTTTAGTTGAAGTTTGATGAGTGAAATCGTTCTTGATTGTTTTGGGGTTACATCAAGCAGTGCTCAGGGTCTGCTCCTGGCTTTGTGCTTGGGGTTCCTGGTGGTTGTCAGGACATTTTAGAATGCAGGCGTACATTAGCCTCCTCAGCTCTCCCCACTTATTGAGTGAAATCTTTTTATTTGTTTGTTTTGGGGGCCACACCAGAAGGGTTCACTTTTGGGGGGAACCACCTTGGGTTTTCAGGGATTGATCCTAGGTCAGCCACACACAAGACAAGTGCCTCACCTGCACCTTGAGTGAAATCTTGATAGAAAATGGACCAGAATGTTTACTTTGAAGGTGAGCCAAAGAAAATGAGAGTTGAAGTATTTTGACATTGTGCACTAGAAATTTTGTATGACTTATATGCCCTGTTCTAAAGGCCTTTCTCACCTTTCTCTTTTGTTCTCCCTTTCTTGATTTCTGGTTCACACTTAGTGATGCTCAGGAGTAACTCCTCGCTCTGCACTTAAGAAAGACTCCTGGTGGTTTGGGGTTGGTGGTGGTGGTGGGGGAGGACTGTATGGGATGCTAGAAATCAAACAACCTGGTTGGCTACATGCAAGGCAAGCACCCTCCCTGTAGTACTATCACTCCGGCCCCTCCACTGATATTTAAATTGGCCAACTTCTGGGATATTAGTATCTATTAATATCTGATGCTTGGAGGGAATTTACCCAAACACACTCATCTCATAAGAAAGCAGAATCCCTAGACTGAAGTGATATAGCACAGTGGTAGGGCATTTGCCTTGCTGACCCAGGACGGACCTCGGTTCAATCTCCAGCATCCCATATGGTCCCCCAAGCTAAGAGTGATTTCTGAGTGCATAGCCAGGAGTAACCATGAGCATTATCGGGTGTGGCCCAAAAACAAAAAATAAAAGGAAAAAAAAAAAAAAAGGAAAGCAGAGCCCAGAGAAGCGAGTCAGCATGGTGGGTCACCGAGTAGGCCAATTTCCTGCTAAACATCCGTGCTGTTGTCCTTGAGGACAGGCTCAATGGAGGCTGGTCTGTCCCAGAGCAGAGATAGGGCTCAGGCTGCCAGGGAGGAATGACACTGATTGGGGGAACCCCTTATCTGGGGGTTCTTATCTGTGTGGGCTAGTCCTCCGTCAGCTTTCTGCAGGTGCCGCAACTGTGCCCAGACTAAAAAAGCCTAGAACCACTGGGCACATGGTACTGGGCGGATGCGGAAGGCACCCTGATTCTCTGACCTGCTGTTCAGTCTCTCCGCCCTCACCCGTCTATTTGGCCGTCACAGTAACTGCTTGGATGTCTCTGCTGGCTTTTTTAACAGTGCCCTATTGATGACCATTTGGGGCGTTTCCCTATATCTCTTATTCCAGCAAACTGTGCTGCAGTGATTAAAAGTGCCCATATGTTTCAGGGGTTTTTAGTATTGCTAATAGCTGATGATTAGTCATCGTTTGAATAGCAGAAGTTAAGGTGGGAGGTGCTTTCAGTGTAGTAATTTCTACAGGAGCAGGAAAAGCTATTTCTAGCGCCTGGAGAGTGCGAGAGGGTCTGGCACACGTGCTTCCCAGGGAGGAGTCCAGGTGCCGTGCTCACCACTGCATGGTCTGTTGTGCACCGCCCTGAGGACCCCCCTGAGCACTGAGTTAGGAGCAGTCCTGGAGCACTATCAGCTGTAACCAACAAACTAACCTAATTACAAAACCTAACCCCTCCAGCAATTTATGCTACTCATGTTTTTTTTTTTTTTATTATTTGTTTGTTTTTTGGGTCACACCCGGCGGTGCTCAGGGGTTACTCCTGGCTGTCTGCTCAGAAATAGCTCCTGGCAGGCACGGGGGACCCTATGGGACACCGGGATTCGAACCAACCACCTTTGGTCCTGGATCGGCTGCTTGCAAGGCAAACACCACTGTGCTATCTCTCCAGGCCCTACTCATGGTTTTTGTTTGTGGTGTTTTGGGGGCCACACCCAGGGTGCTCAGGGGTTACTCCTGGCTCTGTAGTCAAGAGTCATTCCTTGCTGGTACGTAAGGAACACTGGGATGCTGAGAATCAAACCTGGATTGGCCACGTGCAAGGCAAATGCCTTACCTTCTGTGCTATCACCCCAGCCCTGTTCATGGTTTTTGTGCTTTTTAAAATCTTGAGCTCGGGCCCGGAGAGATAGCACAGCGGCGTTTGCCTTGCAAGCAGCCGATCTAGGACCAAAGGTGGTTGGTTCGAATCCCGGTGTCCCATATGGTCCCCGGTGCCTGCCATGAGCTATTTCTGAGCAGACAGCCAGGAGTAACCCCTGAGCACCGCCGGGTGTGGCCCAAAAACCAAAAAAAAAAAAATAAAAAATAAATCTTGAGCTCTAGGTCTGGAGCAATATTACAGCAGGGAGGGCATTTGTCTTGCACGTGACCGACCTAGATTCAAGCCCCGGCATCCCATATGGTTCCTCACGCCTGCCAGGAGCGATATCTGAGCACAGAGCCAGGTGTAACACCCCTGAGCACCGCTAGCAGTGGCCTCAAAACCAAAAATAAAATAAAATCTTGAGCTCACAGTTATGTCTATCTTGAAGATCTTTACTTCTTTAAGAGCCTGTGATGATGAGGCCAGAGCAATGGTTCAGTGGGTAGGATGTTTTTCTTGCATGTGACTAGTCCAGGTTTGATTCCTGGCACCCCATGTGCCAGGAGCCTGCCAGGAGTAACCCCTGATTTGTGAGTTCAAAGCCAGGAGTAAGCCCTGAGCATCACTAATTGAAGCCCCCCCTTGGGAAAAAAAAGCCCAGGATCAGGGACCAGAGATATAGGACAGATGGGATGGCATTTGTCTGGCACCCCGCTGACCCAGTTTCTTCTTCTTCTTCTTCTTCTTTTTTTTTTTTTCCGGCTTTTGGTTTTTGGGTCATATCCGGCAGCAGTCAGGGGTTACTCCTGGCTCTACGTTCAGAGATCGCTCCTGGCAGGCTCAGGGGACCACATGGGATGCTGGGATTCGAACCAACGTCCTTCTGCATGCAAGGCAAACGCCCTACCTCCATGCTATCTCTCGGGCCCTGACCCAGCTTCTATCTTGGACAACTCGTATGTTCCCCCAAGCCTGCCAGGATTGATTCCTCAGTGGAGTCAGGAGTAAGACTGGAGTACCGCTGGGTACTAATAATAATTAAAATAATTAAAAATCAATAAAGCCCGTGATTAGCTGGTATTTTGTCCCTGATACTCATACACGCAAGTCACACGCACAAGCCCGTGGTCACTTGTGGATCACAGGTATGGTTCTGCTCAGGTGGTTGATTTTTAGGGACCCCCACCACATCCCTGTGCTGGGATCCAATGCACATGGGTGAGGCCTGCACTCCACTGCAGAGCCACATTCCTTGTCCCTCTTGCCCATCTTTTGAGAGTTTTGTCCACTTGAATAAATGTTCTTGTCGTCTCTAAGGAGGAAGCTAGAAGGCGACTTTCGGGAGTCTGGTTTCTCTCCCACTAAGTGTCTGAGCAAGCTGGAAAATAGGAGCGATTGCTCAGGTGCTCATGGTTCACCTCCCAGAAAGTCAGCCCAGAGTCAGAGTTCTACCAGCTGCCTTGTCACTGCTTCCCAACTTGTCCCCTTCAAGGCTGTTGTGCCACTGAAGCCTGTCACTGGTCTGCCCTGTGCAGCCAGAGCAATTTCTTTCTGTTTTTTTGTTGGTTTGTTTTTGGCTCACACCAGTGGTGCTCAGAGATTACTCTTGGCTCTGTACTCAGGGATTACTCCCGGTGGGACTCTGGGGATTGAACCTGTACAGCCACATTCAAGACAGTTGCTCTGTCTACTGGATTGTCTCTCCAGCTCCAGTTCCTTCTCTTCCCTTTGCCAATAGTTAACTCAGAAGAGATGGCAGAATGGAAAAACATCCGATAGGGTTTTCAACTCGCATCCAATAAGAGGTTTGTTTCGAGGTTCGAGTAAGAACTCGGACACCTCACACTAAAAGATAGCCCCAGCCAAAATGGGCAAGAGGGTTGAATAGACGTTTCTGCAGAAAAGATGTTCACAGGGACAATAGAAGCACATGGAAAGATGCTGTGGAGAAATGCAAATTAAGTCTACAATTAGACAGCTTTTCACATCCCACCCCACTCCCCATGGCTGTAATCAAAAAAGAAATAATAGCAAGTGTTGCTAAGGGTGTGCTAAAGTTGCAACCCTGGTACCCTGCTGGTGAGAAGGGCAGCTGCTGGGGAGAACACTGTGACAGTTCCTGGGACAATTAGGCACCATGTGACTCAGTGGTTTTATGCCTAAGACACACATGTCCAAGGAAATTGAAAAATGGGGCCAGAGCTATAGCACGGTGGACAGGGCACTTGCCTTGCATGCAGTCAATCTGGGTTGGGCCCTGCCAGCAGTGATCTCTAAGTGCAGAGCCAGGAAAAGGCCAAGCAGTACCAGATATGGCCCAAAAACAGATAAAGAAGAAAACTGAAAAATATGCCATACCAAAATGTGACAGGGAGGATCTACAGCATTATAATAGATAAAAGGTAAAAATAGGACCAGAGAGTTACCACAGCAGGGAGGGCATTTGCCTTATACCTGGCTGACCTAATGGATCCCCCAAGCTTGGGCTGGAGTGAATCCTGTGTGCAGAGCCAGGAGTAAGTCCTGAGCATTGCTGGGTGTGAATCAAATATAAAACAAAACAAAAACAGTGAAAATAGCCAAATGATGGACAAGACAAGTGATAAATATTATAAGTCCTTACAGTGGGATTTTGTCAGTAAAAAGAAATGAATTGTGTAAGGCTCTCGCTTGGCTCAATTCTTAGCACTGCAAAACATGAAAAGTGGTGGGGGGAATGCTGGAGAAGTTAAGTTGCTTGTACTGCGTATAACTGACTCTCATTTGATTTCTGTACCACATATGGACCCCTGAACCCCATCAGTAGTGATCCCTGAGCACCACTGGGTGTGGCCGAAAAATAACACAAAGGAGGGGTACTTGGGGATAGCTCAGTGACTGAACTCACCTGCCATGTAAGCATACGGCCATGAGTTTTGTTCTTAGTGCCACCCACACACATTGCCCATGGCCTGGGCCCCCTGGCACCACCCAGAGCACATAATGCCGCACATTCAGCCAGGGGGCTGTAAGCACTGCAGCCCTTGGGAACCACCCCACAATCGCTACACCTGGAGAGGTGCAACCCTTAGACTACCATGATGATGTGAGTCCAGTTGTCAGGGGACACGGGCGACTGTGAACTCCCCCGCTCAGTCTGTGTGACCCCAGCAACAGCAACAAGAGGAAGAGCAGAAAAAAACAAATGTTGACAGCTGTGACCACGTAGACAAACTTTACAAAGTGAAGAAAGCCAGATGCCAAAGGCCAGAGAGAGTCTCAGTAAAAGGAACCTTTCAGAAGATTCCAGAATTGGTAGGAATCACAAGCAGACTAGTGGTGGCCCGTGGGGAAGGGAATGGGGAGTCACTGCTGGTGGGTTTCTTCCAGGGTAATGGAAATGTTCTAGAAGTAAACCATGATGATTGATCGCCCAACTGTGACTGTACTAAAAGCCTCAATTATACTCTTGGGGTCAAAGAGAGCCCAGTGGGGAAGATGCTTGCCTTGCACGTGGCCAACCCAGTTTTCATCCCTGGCATCCCATATTGTCATTTCCACCCCCATCCCCCAGCTCTCCAGGAGTGATTTCTGAGTGCAGAGCCAGGAGTAATCCCTGAGCACCTATGGGTGTGGCCCAAAAGCAGTGGGAGAGGGAGGAAGCCAGCAGTTATACTTTTGAAACAGATGATGTATGAAATAAATTTCAGTAAAGCTGTTTGGAAAAATAAAGGTACTGGGCAGGAGAGACAGCATAGACATAGTGATTAAGATGCTCATTTTGCATATGGCCACCTCCAGTTTGAGCCCTGGCTCTTGATTCTGCATAGGGTCCTTTGAATCCTGCCAGAAGTGAGCCCTGAGTGCAGCAGGGTGTGGCCCCAAACACAGAAGGATACCCTCATATCCTAGAATGGGTGTGCGTGGTCCTGTCCCACTGAAACCAGACCCAGCAGGACACGGAGCCTGGCTGTATACAGGGAAGTCAGGAGGCCCTCAGTTCCTTACTAATGGTGAGGCTACTTTTTACAGGATATAGTTAGAGTGGGAAAAAATATTCTTTTTGTCAGCACTTGGTTCAAACCCAGAGCCTCACTTATCATGAAAAATGTTCAGTCATTGGGGCAGAGCAATAGCACAGCCCACAGGGAGGGTATTTAAATGCCTTACATGTGCCCGACCCGGGTTCGACGCCTGACATCCCATAGGGTCCCCCAGAGCCTGTCAGGAGTAATTCCTGAGTGCAGAGCCAGGAGTAACCCCTCAGCATTGTGGATGTGACCCCCCCCCCAAAAAAACAAAAAACAAAACGACAAAAAATATTCAGCCACTGAGCCACATCCTTGACTCCCAACCAAAATAGACTTAAACTTTTTCTTGCTGAGGTTTGAACCCAGGACCACTTCTGTGTTCTGTTGCTTTCTAGTTCCCGTCTCATCTGGGAGATGCTTGGGTTTTTTTTGTTTGTTTGTTTGTTTTTTTTGGGGGGGGGTCACACCTGGCAGTGCTCAGGAGTTCTTCCTGGCTCTATGCTCAGAAATCGCTCCTGGCAGGCTTGGGGGACCATATGGGATGCCGGGATTCAAACCACCATCCTTCTGCATGCAAGGCAAATGCTTTACCTCCATGCTACTCTCCACCACCCCCTCCCCAGATGCTTTTTTATTTCTTTTTTTTTTTTTTTTTGGTTTTTGGGCCACACCCTGTGACGCTCAGGGGTTACTCCTGGCTATGCGCTCAGAAGTTGCTCCTGGCTTCTTGGGGGACCATATGGGACGCCGGGGGATCGAACCATGGTCCGTCCTAGGCTAGCTGGGACGCCGGGGGATCGAACCTCGGTCCATCCTAGGCTAGCAGGCAAGGCAGGCACCTTACCTCCAGTGCCACCGCCCGGCCCCGCTTTTTTAGTTCTTTTCTGGGAAGCACCTTCCATGTCTTAGGAGGGGTTCAGGGATGCATTTTGCTATGCCTGGGTGACCAGGTGGTGCTGGGATAGAAGTAGGGCCAGGGAACTTCATCCTCTGTCCCTTTCTGTTTTTGTTTGTTTTGACTTTTGGGCCACACCCGGCAGTGCTCAGGGATTACTCGTGGCTCTTCATTCAGAAATCGCTCCTGGCAGGCTCAGGGGACCGTGTGGGTTGCTGGGAATCTAACCCAGGTCTGTCCTAGGTTGGCCACATGTGCTATCGCTCCTGCCCCTGCACCTTTCTGTTTTGGGAAGCCTCCAAATGGTACTTGGGCTCCTGGGCCACTCCTGGTCAGTGGTTCAGTAGTAGGGTCAAGGATGTGCACTTGGGTTCTGCAGGTCTATGATCATGAGGTGGTGGTCACCATACTGGGGGAGGGGGCAGGGGTGTGAGCAAGGGCTCCACTCTGACCCCATCCTAGGGACTTTGCTTTTTTGGGGGCCACACTAGCTGTGCATGGGTTACTCCTGGCTCTGCACTCAGGAATCACTCCTAGCAAGGCTCAGGAAACTATATAGGGTGTGAGACATTGAATGCAGGGTTGGCTACATGCAAGGCAAGCATCTCCCACTGTGCTATCTCTGCAGCCCTATGAGATCTCTAAATTAGTGTGTTGTATGTATGTAAATTAGTGTGTGGTCAGTGTGTGTGTTTGAGAGAGAGACGGAGAGAGACCTGGCTGTGTTCAGTGCTTTTGGCTTTATACTCAGAGATCACTTTTAGTGGGCTTAGGGGACAATATGGGATGCTGGGAATCAAACCCATGTCAGGCTGCTGTACTGTCACTCCAGCCTTTTGTGTGGTCATTTCTATATGGCACTTTGTAAATGGGGCTTCTGTGCTTTTTATTTGTTTGTTTGTTTTTGGGGCCACACCAGTGACGCTTAGGGTTATTCCTGGGTCTGCATTCAAAAATTACTTCTGGGGCCGGGCGGTGGCGTTAGAGGTAAAGTGTCTGCCTTGCCTGCACTAGCCTTGGACGGACCGTGGTTTGATCCCCCAGCGTCCCATATGGTCCCCCAAGCCAGGAGCGACTTCTGAGTGCATAGCCAGGAGTAACCCCTGAGCATCACCGGGTGTGGCCCAAAAACAAAAACAAAAAATCACTTCTGGCAGGCTTGGAGGACCATAAGGGATGCTGGGGTTTGAGTCCTGGTCAGCCGCACGCATGGCAAACACATTACCTGCTCTGCTATCGCTCCAGCCTATGTGCTTCTATCAATGTTAGAGTCCTGCTTAAAATTATTTTGGAAGGACCACACCCAGTGATGTTACTCCTGGCTCTGCAGAGCTCAGGAATCATTCCTCGCAGATTTGGGAGACTATGGGATGCCAGAATTGAACCTGGGTCACCTGCTTGCAAGGCAAGTGCCCTACTCACTGTGCTATCTCTCTGGCCCCTTTCTTGAAATTTTTTTTTTTGGGGGGGGGTCACATCCAGCAGCGCGCAGGGGTTACTCCTGGCTCTATGCTCAGAAATCGCTCCTGGCAGGCTCAGGACCATATGGGATGCCGGGATTCCAACCACCAACCTTTAATAGCAAGGCAAATGCCTTACCTCCATGCTATCTCTGGCCCCTCTTGAAATCTTGAGGGACGCAAGAAACTCAAATAAAATGGCTGTTCCACAGATAATTAATTGATGCTATTTAGATTCGGCATGGACTTTGGCCTGTTATCACACTTCTTCCTTTCTCACGGAGTCTGGAAAGTCACAGCTGACTGGGGATGTGCTGAGGGCCTTGCATGTGCTAAAATGTTTTTCTAGATCCAGTGGCTTTTGCTTCTTTTTGCAAAAAAATCTAAAATCTGGGGCAGGAGCAACAGCTTGAGGCACTGATTCAGGCTTTGTGTGCTGGAGGCCTGAGCTCAATTCTGGGGACTCGATAGTTAAACCTCCATGCAAAGGACTGGGAGTACCCTCCAAGCATCTGCTGGTGTGGCCTAGGAGCAGAAACAAGCAGAATATCTACGCAAGGGGCTGGAGAGATAGCATGGAGGTAGGGCATTTGCCTTGCATACAGAAGTATGGTGGTTCGAATCCTGGCATCCCATATGGTCCTCTGAGCCTGCCAGGAACAATTTCTGAGTGTAGAGCCAGGAGTGGCCCCTGAGCGCTGCTGGGTGTGACCCAAAAAAAAAAAAAAAAAAAAAGAATATCTACGAATATCTACATACACCTCAGTGGGGGCCAGTGCAGGTCAGGTCTGTTTTTTTGGTTTTGCTTGTAACACTCGGGACACTCCCCAAAGTATGGGGGCACTATATGGTGCTGGGGAAGGAACCCTAGCCCACCTGCACACAAAGCTTGTGCCCCACCCTGGGAACTGGCCTCTATCCTCAGTCTCAGACTGGACTGCTTTATCTTCTGCAGAGAGGCTTATGCATATATATATATATATATATATATATATATATATATATATATATTGGTTCTCCCATTAAACATGCAGAACAGAATATCTGAGGTTATCAGAATGTTTAGTGTGTAAATACAGCCCAAGAATGAGGGAACAAAGTCTGCTCAATTTGGTTTGAATACTTAAATCATGGAATTGCTAAATATATCTATATAGAGATCATTTTTATGTAGCTTTTAAAAATAACTACACACAAAAAAGGGGGGGAGCCAGAGAGATAACATGGATGTAAGGCATTTGCCTTGCAAGCAGAAGGACAGTGGTTCAAATCCTGGCATCCCATGTGGTCCACCGAGCCTGCCAGGAGCAATTTCTGAGCATAGAGCCAGGAGTTTCTGGGGTCCCTCAAGATTTCAAGAGGGGCCGGAGAGATAGCATGAAGGTAAGGCATTTGCCTTCAGAAGGTTGGTGGTTGGAATCCCGGCGTCCATATGCCCCACCCCCACCCCCGTGCCTGCCAGGAGTGATTTCTGAACGTAGAGCCAGGAGTAACCCCTGATCGCTGCCAGGTGTGACCCAAAAAAAACCCAAAAACAAAAAAAACAAAACAAAACAAAAAAAACTACACTTTATAATTAAAAAAAATTTGAGGTTAGTGTGGGATGTGAATTTTTTTGTTTTTGTTTTTTTTTTTTTTGAATCATACCTCTGGTGGCACTCAGAAGTCGCTCCTGGCAGGCTCGGGACCATATGGGATGCCAGGATTCGAACTGGGGTCCGTTCTATGATGTTCACATGCAAGGCAAACGCCTTACTGCTGTGCTATTGCTCCAGCTCAACAAGGTGTAATTTATTTTTTGGGGTGAGGGTGGCCACACCTAGAGGCGCTCGGGTTACTTCTGGCTCTGCACTCAGAAATTGCTCTTTGGGGACCATATGTGGACCCAACCCAGGTCCGTTCTGGGTCAGCTATGCACAAGGCAAAATGCCCTATCATTCTGGCTCCGTGTGAAATTTTTTTTTTTTTTTTTTAATTTTTGGGTCACACCCGGCAGCCCTCAGGGGTTACTCCTGGGACCTCACACACTCAAGGCCAGTGTTCTAGAAGCATGTGGAGTCATTCTGGCATAGTGGCTCTGGCGCTCATCTGGGATCATTCACTATTTTACTTTTGAATTGTGGGATTGCTTGAAAAATTCAGTCATATGCTTGGGTCAAAGATTTACATAGTCGCAATGCTAATTACACAAAACAGTGCAGATTGGAGGATATACAAGGATCCGCCCCTGTGCTTCCATGATGTACACTCTCCCCTGTAGATAACCATGGATACGAGGCATGGTGAGCCACATCCGGTCATATTCAGGGGTTATTCCCTGGTATGTGCTCAGGGATCATGCCTGGTAGGGTTCAGGAAACTCAGAGGTGGTGTCAGGGAGTGAAACCGGGGTTGGCTGTATTCATGGCAAGCACCACCTGCCCTCCCACCATGCCTGGTCCCCTCACTATCCTGGCTTTTGAGCCCTATTTGGTTGTTGGGTTTTATTTGGGCGGGGGGAGTCACATCTCGTGATGCTCAGGGTTTACTTCTGGCTCTGTGCTCAGGAATCACTCCTGCCAGGCTCTGGCGATCCTATGGGATGCAAGGGATCAAATCTGGGTCAGTCATGTGCAAGGCAAATGCCCTCCCTGCTGTGGTATAGCTCCACTCCCCTGTTTATTTATAGAGAACCCCCAACACTGCTGTGGCAGTACTTAACCCAGGATGATGCCTGATGGTGCCTGAGGGTCACACAGTGCTGAGGCCAGGTCTGCAGGCCTTGAGCACTATACAGGCCCATGCTTTTTTGCCTGTGTGCCCTGAGCTCTGTGCCCCTGCACATAGTTGGCGGCCTCGGTGATCTGGGAGGTGCCTGTGCATCTCCCAGGAACCCTGGCAGGCGCCTCCCATCCCCCTGAATTATGCAGCAGGAGTGGGGCCCATCAGTGGCGGGCGTGAATAATTGATGTCTGGCTTTCCCCATGCACTGCACCCCACAGATGGCTGCACTCTGTGGTCCCGTCCCCACGGAGGCTCCTCAAAGGCCTTTGTGCAGCTTTTATTGGAATCTTCTGGTTGCTGGCTCCCCAGAGAATGGCCGTGCTTTGTGGGGGATACTTTGAACCATGTTGTTCTGTTTACAATTCCTGTCTCTGCAATCCAGGATCTGCATTTTGTGTTGTTTTTCTGTTCAGGTTCCCCCCTTGCTCCCACCATGGGTTGTGACTCCTAATTTTTATTCTGCTGTAAACTTTCAGCAAAAGTGGAACTAAGGGGCCAGACAATAGGGCATTTGTTTTGCAATCCCAACCTGGATTCAATCCCCGGCATCCCATAAGGTCCCTCTGAGTGATCCCTGAACGCAGAGCCAGGAGTAACCCTTGAGCATTGCCCAACATGATTCAAAAACTTAACAAAAGAGAAACTAGTTAGGAAGTTGGGTTTTACCCTGTCTGAAAAGTTGGATGCATGAGACTGTTGATCGGGGATATTATAGCAGGGGCCCCTTGGCTTTGCGCTGAGGATCCTTACCCCAGAAGTAGATCTGCAAAAGGAGGAGAGAAAGACACCTTGATACACTTACATGTAGGAGCCCTGGGTTGGATCCCTGGTGCTGTGCAGACCCTCAGTCATAGCCAGGAGTGACTCCTAAAGAGTCACAGGGCCCAAGGTATTCCTGAGCACCACACCAGGGGTGACTGACCCCCCCAAAGAGGGGGTCTGGAACCTCCAGTCCTCTCCCAGTTTGGGAGCCTGAGGAAGCTGTGCCACTGCCCAAGCTGCTGACCATGACTCAGGGCCTCACATCCTGGTCCCCATTCCTGCGCCTGTCTGTCGGGGGAGGCCCTCCAGGGAGCAACCTCTGCCCTTGGGTCGTATCCTGTTATTGTGGATTTGGGCACAGCCCACGTCCATGCCCTCAGCCTGCTAATGGACTTGACTCTGTGTGTGCTTTTGTGTTTGTGTGTTTGTGTGTGTGTGTGTAGGGGGCTAAGCCCCTCAGCCTGCTAAAGGACTTGACTTTGTGTGTGCTTTTTTTGTATGTGTGTGTGTACTTGTGTGTGTGTGTGTGTGTGTGTGTATGTGTGTGTATAGGGGGCTTAGTCCTCTGTCACTGGACTGCTGTGGTCCAAAGAAACCCCAAGACCTTCATTGTGCCTGTGTGGTGCCCGGTTGGCACAGTCATGCCCAGTGGATTTACTTAACTCCCTCTTTTCGGGGCGGAGTGGTGACGCAAGCGATAGGGCGTTTGCCTTGCATGCACTGACCTCGGATAGGCCGCAGTTTGATCCCCTGCATCCCATATGTTCCCTCAAGCCAGGAGTGATTTCTGAGCGCATAGCCAGGTGTAACCCCTGAGCGTCACCGGGTATGGCCCAAAAACCAAAAAACCTCGCTTAGAAAAAGCTGCATTTTGTTGTTGGTGGTATTGGGGATGGGAATTTGGTTCACACCTGGGGTTGCTCAAGGGTTACTCCTGGCTCTGCATTCAGGAATCACTCCTAGCAATTGTGGGGGATCCTACAGTATGCTGGGGATTGAACCCGGGTCAGCCACATGCAGGGCCAGTGCCCTCCCCACTGTGCTGTGGCTCCAGCCCCTTAGCAGCTCTCCCACTAGGTGTCTCCTGCTGGTCTCTAAATGACTTCTCTTGTCTCTTCTCCAGGAAGCTACTTCGCCAGCCACTTCATAATGGGCGGAGAGAAGTTCGACTCCACACATCCTGAGGGCTACCTGTTTGGCGAGAACAGTGACCTGAACTTCCTGGGGAACCGACCCGTGGCGGTACGGCAGCACGTGCACTGGGCCTCTCCGTGAAGGGGCTCGCAAGGACGGGTTCAGAGGGACCTTGGGAGAATGTGGGTGGCACTCCCAGATGGCTCAAGCTTCCCCCAACCGCTACCTGCTCCACTGGAGGGCAGTGCCCCTGGCTTACCCTTGCCTGTCTTTTTGCTGCACAGAGCCACATACACTTTGCAGGCTTGTCTCTTCCTCGACACTTTATTTTGGGGTGGGGGGGACCAAGTGTCGCTCAGGGGTTCCTCCTGGCTCTGTACTCAGAAATCACTCCTGGCACACTCGGGGAACCCTATAGGATGCCGGGGATCAAACCCGGGTTGGTCGCATGCAAGGCGAATGCCCTATTCGCTGTACTATCTATCGCTCTGGCCCCTACTCTTTGTTTTTTTTATTATTATTATTATTGTTATTTTAATATTGTTGTTTGGAGTTGGGGCCACATTAGTGGTGCTCGCAGTGGCCCTCTCCAGGTGCTCAGGGGACCTTACATGATGCCCAGGATTTCAACTACTATTGGCCACATGCACAGCAGACACCTTAGTCTTGGTACTGGCTCTCTTGCCCTTATTTGGGGAGTGAAGGGGGTAGCTCCCAAGCAGTGCTTAGGGGGCTTAGGAGTCACAGTTAGTGACACTTGGCCAGCCAGGGTGGTGGGTCAGTGCCAGGGTGCAGTGAGGAGCTGTCAGTTTTCCAGTGTTCAGGGAATCAAGTGGTTCAGGGATGAGACACTGGTGGCACATACAAGGCAGATGCCTTTACCCCTCCTTTACGAGACTGCAGCCCAGCCTGGCTGCTCTTTGTCCACCGGGGACCCCTTAGATTCTTCAGACATAACTGGACCCATTAGACCTGTTGCCGAAGAGCTGACCCTCAGAGCCCTCAGCCCATGAGCTCCTGGTCAGGCACCACCTGGTCAGATGCCACCTCCCCTGCACTGCCTGATGTGGCCTGCCCTGTCCCCACCCTCAGCCTTTTCCCTGCTTCTCTGTGCTTGGAGATTGGCAGGCCTGCACCAGCTCTGTAAAGCCAATCATGGATGACCTAGAGATAGTTAGCAACAGTGCAGATTCCAGAAGTCAGCAGCTGTGGAATGGAGTGTGGGGAAGAGTGAGGCATGGTAGGGTGGCCCAGCGCAACACTGAGAGACACTCAAGACATTGCCGGCTGCCTCATATCCTCGGAAGGCGGGGGTCCCTAAGCCTGGGAAGGTCTAACTGCTTTGCCATCCAGAAGTAGTTTTTGGGTACAGCAAGGAGGACACTTGTCTTGCTGGCAGCTGACCTGGACTCAATTTATAGCACCCCACAGGCGCAGGGGTCTCAAACTCATGGCCCTCCGTACAACATTTTGTGGCCCTGCCCTACAGGAATCTTTTTTTGTTTTGCTTTGTTTTAGTTGTTTGGGTCACACCCCCCAATGTTCAAGGCTTACTACTGACTTTGCACTCAAGGATCACCCCGACTTTGCCTCCTGCGGCCCCCAGGTAAATTGAGTTTGAGACCCCTACCACAAGGTCTCCTGAGCACTGCCAGGAGTGATTCCTGGGCACAGAGCCAGGAGTAAGCCCCAAGTATTGCAAAGTGTGGCCCCCAAAACAAAATAATAGAATAAAAAAGATAGGCCAGAGCGGTGGCTCAAGCGGTAAGGCGTCTGCCTTGCCCCTGCTAGCCTAGGACGAACCGAAGTTCGATCCCCCGACATCCCATATGGTCCCCCCAAGCCAGGAGCGATTTCTGAGTGCAGAGCCAGGAGTAACCCCTGAGCTAAAATTTGTTAACTCCCCAAACCTGTAGGGTGGGCCTGGGGAATGGTCATGACTCAGGCAGATCTGAGTGTAAGCCACTGAGTGTAAGGCTGTGTGGGGCAGTAGGGGTGTCCTTCCATACTGAATCTTAGTTTCTCAACCATGATGTGGGAACAGAGCCATACCCTGCCAGTTCTTCATTCGGGGAACTTTTTTTTTTTTAACTTTATTAATTGATTGGTTTGGGGCCTACCCAGCAGCTCTCAGGGGTTACTCCTAGTTCTGCACTCAGAAATTGCACCTGGCAGGCTAAGGGATCATATGGGATGCCGGGAATCAAACCTGGTCCTTCCCAGGTCGGCCACATGGAAAGCAAATGCCCCACCACTGTGCTATCTATCTGGCTCCTCAGGAAACTTTCTAGGTCTAACCACCCTGCTCTTCCTGTGGTCCTGGCTGGGAGTAGTAGGAATCTCAGCAGGAGCCCCTCCCCTCCAGGGGACCAACAGCCTAAGCATTCTAGCATTGGGGGGGGGGGGGGTGTACGTTGCATGACTGAACCTGGGTCAATCCCTGGTATCATACCACATGGCCCCCCAAGTGCCACCAGGTGTGATTGGAAAAGCAAAACAAACAAAAAATCTCAGACCAGTCAGAATGACTTTGACATCAACGCCTTTCAGTGTAGATGTGTGTGGAGAACAGGGATGCCCGTGGCCCTTTTCTTTTTCCTGGTCTCTGTGAAGACAAATGACTGAATGTTCTGTCTGTTGCCTCCTCCATATCAGCACATCCCTAGCTCTTTTTTGTCATTTTTTGTTTTGGTATTCTTTTTTTTTTTTTGGTTTTGGGCTTTTGGGTCACACCCGGCAGCACTCAGGGGTTACTCCTGGCTCCATGCTCAGAACTCGCTCCTGGCAGGCTCAGGGAACCATATGGGATGCTGGGACTCGAACCACCGTCCTTCTGTGTCTAAGGCAAACGCCTTACCGCTGTGCTATCTCTCCGGCTGTTTTGGTTTTCTTAAGCCACACCTGGCAATGCTCTGGTTTACTTTTGGCCCTGTGCTCAGAGATCACTTCCAGCAGGCTTAGGGAACCCTGTGGAATACCGGGGATTGAACTCGAATTGCCCGTGTATGAGGCAATGAGGCAAATGCCCTCCCTGCTGTGCTATCGCTCCAGCCCTGACCCCAGCAGGAGGGTCCCTTGTGGACAGTGAGGGACGAAGGCACCAGGCCTGGGAAGGAAGGCAAGGGAGGCCTCAGGATGGTGGAATTGGTGGGTCTGGGTCGGCTCTGCACATTTTGTGAGCTAGACAGGATACAGTAGGTGGTCCCAGAACACTACTAGAGTGATTCCCTGCCTTGCGGGGTCATGTCCCACTGTGGTTCCTGAGGTCATTCACTGCCTGTCATGCTTGTTTGTGAGGTGTCCTGAGTTCGCAGCTCAAGTCCTGAGAACTTTGACTCTGTCTCCGGTGTCACACTGGGTTGCAGGGGAAAGGGGAGCTGCTCCTCTTTCTATAAGGTGCAGATGGGGGTGACAAGTGTTGAATCAGCTTGTCGGACAGACAGAAGCACCTGGTCCCCTTCCTGTCACTTAACAGCCCGGCCTGACCAGAAGAGGGACCTGAGGCTAATATGCACCCTGGGGTCCAAAGTGGGTGTCTGGATGGAACGTAAGGAATGAGCAGTAGTGGAAGACTGGGTCGACGTTGGGGACGAGAAGCACACTGAGGGCTGGCTCCTCCTGCTATGTGGTGGGAAGGTAGGCAGGATTTGGCTCTGTGCTGCTGGTCACAGGGTTGTTCAGCCCCAAACTTTTGGTGTCCCTCCAGGAAAAGAGAAGTGCCTGTCTTGGAGAAACCTTGAATTTTTGTTTGTTTGTTTGTTTGTATGTTTTTGGGCCACACCCAGTGGCGGTGGCACTCAGGGGTTCCTCCTGGCTCTGCACTCAGAAATCACTCCTGGCCAGCTTGGGGGACCATATGGGATGCCAGGGATTGAATCCGTCCCAGGATCTGTCCCAGGTCAGCAGCATGCAAGGCAAACTCCCTACCCTGTGCTATCACTTCAGCACTGTAACCTTGAATCTTAAGTATTCAAAAAATGACACTGCTGTGGTGGGAGTGAGTGAGAGATCAGTCCCTAGTGTCAGTGAAGTTGGATAGGAGATTGGGCTCAGGTAGGAGCCATTTCATAGGGGCCACTCCTGCTAGGTTCTTGCCAGGGGTGCCCTGCTGGGTATCACACTTGGGGTGATGCACAAGCTCATCTTGTGCTTTTCTTCTTCTTCTTTTTTTTTTTTTGGGGCCACACCCAGCGGTGCTCAGGGGTTATTCCTGGCTGTCTGCTCAGAAATAGCTCCTGGCAGGCATGGGGGACCATATGGGACACCGGGATTCGAACCAACCACCTTTGGTTTTGGATCGGCTGCTTGCAAGGCAAACGCCGCTGTGCTATCTCTCTGGGCCCATCTTGTGCTTTACATGACAGGTCACTATCCAGGCCAGGAAGTTAGTTTAAAGCCAAGAGTGGGGCCTGTCCCTGGGCTGTAGGTAGGGGGTGTGAAGACGGACAGGGTCAGAGTGGTAGTTTTTTTGGATGATGTTTTTTGTGAAATAAAGTAGATAGCTTTTGTTTTGGAGACCACACCCGACAGTGTTCAAGGGTCACTCCTGGCTCTGCATTCAGGAATCACTCCTGGTGGTGCTTGGACGATCCTATGGGATGCCAGGGATCGAACTTGAGTTGACCACATGCAAAGCAAGTGCCCTCCCACTGCACTAGTGCTCTGGCCCTGGAGCAAGTTAGTTTTTATGGAAATTTATTAAGATGTGAGGGGAGAGAAAGAGAAAGATGTGAATAAAAAGGGGTCCTGTGTTCAAGAGAGAAACAAGGAGATAAGCAAGTAATTTTACTTGTGTTGAAGGGAGAATGGGCTTGAAGAGGAGCCCAGGGTGGCAGTTGGAACAGAGGGGCAGGAGGAAGACTGGGGACAGAGATGAGGAGAAGCTAATCTGGGCACAGCTTCACTTGTACCAGACACTGCATGGGTCTATTCTCGGACGGACCTCATCATGATGGGCTCCCAGTCATTGGGCATCTCCAGCCTGCAAAGCTGAAAGCTGCCTTGTCCACTCAGCCGCCATCACCAGCCTTTCAGCCAGGGACTTAGCCACAGACCCTCATTCCTCTGTTCTGGAGGTGCCGATGAAGGCTCCCTTCCTGGCTGGCAACGAAGCGCCTTCTTGCTGCATCCTCATGTAGAGAAAGAGACGTCCACGCCCCCTCACCCTCATAGGAACCTACTCTGGGTTCTTGTTTCCCCCTTATCGCTGCTCATGCTCTGTCTCTATTTCTCCATGGGGGCAAGGACTTCCGCTTAGGAACTGTCAGGAGCTGGGCTTGAGCTACTTTGATCAGAGTCTGGTAGACAGGACTCATGTGGTGAACATAGGAGTGTGTATCACAGTACATGTGAATATATGTGTGTGAACATGCAAGAATGTGTGAATATATGTGTGAACATGTGAATATGCACGTACATGTTAACGTGTGTGAATAAATGCAGAAAGCACTTGGCACCCCTGTGTTCACTGCAGTGCTATTCACAACAGCCAGAATTTGGAAGTGATCCGAGTGTCCGAGAATAGATGGTGGATAAGGAAACTGTGGTACATTGACTCCGTGGAATACTACGCAGTCATTAGGAAAAATAAAGTCATGAACTCTGCTTAGACGTGGACGGACATGGAGACTCATGCTGAGTGAAATGAGTCAGAGGGAGAAGAACAGACACAAAATGACCACAGTCATTTGCAGGGTAAAAAAAAATAAAACCTGCAGAATTTGAGAGTAATACCCAGAGACAGTAGAGACAATGGAGAGCCAGGAGGACCAGATCACGGTAGGAAACTCGTCACAAATAGCAGAAGCTGCAGTTAGGACAGAGAAGAAACCATACGCCACTGACAGTTGGAACTGATCACTCTGGACAGGAACTGGGTGCTGAAAGGAAGGAAAGTGATACGCGTGATACTCTTTCAGTAACTATTGTAACCACAATGTCTAAAAGGAATAAAGGGAGAGAGAGGATAAAAATGCCTGCCATAGGGGCCGGAGAGATAGCATGGAGGTAAGGCGTTTGCCTTTCATGCAGGAGGTCATCGGTTCGAATCCCGGCATCCCATATGGTTCCCCGTGCCTGCCAGGAGCAATTTCTGAGCCTGGAGCCAGGAATAACCCCTGAGCACTGCCGGGTGTGACCCAAAAACCAAAAAAAAAAAAATAAATAAAAAAATGCCTGCCATAGAGGCAGGCTGGGGTAGGGGTAAGAGGGGGCCTGGGGGTATTATATTGGTGTCGGGAAATGAACACCGGGGAAGGGGCGAGTGTTGGAACATCGTAGGACTGAAACTCAGCCATCCACAACCTTTTAACTCTCTCACGGTGATTCAGTATATGTGTGTAAACATGTAAGTAGGCGTGAACATGTGGTATGGGTATACAAATGTGTAAATTTGTACTTGTGAATATATGAGTGTTGCTATATGAGTGTGGATGTAAGTGACTCTGTGTGTGTGGCCTGTGTGTGTTTGTCACATGTTGGCCCTGCTCCTTTCCTTCTTGGTTCTACTTTGGGCATTTCGTCTGGCAGTATATTCAGTTTTTTTTTTTTTTTCTTTTTAGTATATTCAGTTTTTGACTTGCTATTTCATGTCTCTGAATCTCTGTGAAGGAACCCCCCCCACCACCAGTAGTCTCTTCTACTCCCCGACCTTAACTACCACACTAACCGCCCCCAGGTGTGTGTAGTCATTAACGTTCAGGAGCTGTGTGTAAATGGGGTACAGCTGGACCCCGTCTAGTCTGTGGCCAAAGAGAAAGCCAGTTTGGGTAAAAGCTTAGGTGGTGAGGCCGGATTGGTTCTCTGATGCCTCCCGGAGTTCAGACCCATAGTAGTAGAAGCCCAGAGTGGAGTGTATGTCTGTGGAGATGAAAACACAGCATGACCACATCCTTCAAAGAAAGCAGCTGACACCAGAAATATGGACTCTTGAGTTTGTGAGAGTGGCCTGTCTCGTCCATGTGTGCGTTTGTACATTTGTGTGTATGTTATAATGTGGGTTATATGATGTATGTATGTGGTATGTCTGTAAGTGTGGGATGGGTATGTGTTGTGCAGTTTGTATGTAGCATGATTGCTGAGCAATTTGTGTGGCATGTGTGTACATGTTATGTGTGTCTGTTACACATGTATACATGTGTGTGCTCACCAGAAGGATATTGAGCCTGCCACGGCAGCAGCAAGGGGCCTCACTTCATACTCTCTCGACCGTGTGGATTTCTCTAGAAGGAAGTAGTTTTGTTTCTAAACTCTAGACACCCACCCCCCCTTTTCTTTAAAAATGGGGAAGGAACTGCCAACGAGCAGAGGAAGGAAACAGGCCCTGGAGTATCCACCAGAAGTTAGGAAATGAAGGAAATTTATCAAATAATGCCGAATTTTGTCTGCGAGTGATGGGAAAGGTGTGGGGTGCTGAGGTGGTTAGGATTTGGGCTTGGGGCTAGGAGGCTTGGGTGCATTTTGGGGCTCGGAACCAAACCATGCTGCTGTGGCAACATGAAGAGACCTGTCTTAAGAACCAGGCTCTGGGCCCGGAGAGATAGCACAGCGGCGGCGTTTGCCTTGCAAGCAGCCAATCCAGGACCAAAGGTGGTTGGTTTGAATCCCGGTGTCCCATATGGTCCCCTGTGCCTGCCAGGAGCTATTTCTGAGCAGACAGCCAGGAGTAACCCCTGAGCACTGCCAGGTGTGGCCCAAAAACCAAAAAAAAAAAAAAAAAAAAAAAAAAAAACCCAAAAAACAAAACAACAAAATAAAACCTACAGAAGGGCCGGAAGGATAGCACAGCAGGGAGGGCGTTTGCCTTGCTCACGGCTGACCCAGGACAGACCTGGGTTCGATCCCCAGCATCCTATATGTTTCCCTGAACACTGCCAGGAATAATTTCTGAGTGCAGAGCCTGGAGTAACCCCTGAGCGCCACTGGGTGTAGCCTAAAAAAACAAAAAAGATTCTATAGAAGGGCAAGAGCAATTGTACAGTGGAAAGGTAAGATGCTTGCTTTGCACAGGGTTGACCCAGTTCCTGCCCTGGCATCCCAAAGGATCCCTTGGCCCACCAGGAGTGATTCCTGAGCATAGAGCCAGGTATAACCCTTGAGCATTGCTGGGTGTGGCCCACAAACCAACATAAATAAAATCACCTACAGAATAGGTTTTTCTTTGAAATGTGGATGAGAACATCCTCTCTGAGACTTAAAATACTTTCGAGTCAAGGCCACCTGGAGAAGAGCGAGCAGAAAGGAAATCTCCAGGAATCATTTGTCCCATGTGCTGCTTGGCTTTATTGCCATAGCGCTGGGACCAAGCCCCAGGCCTCGCACCATGCAGGCATGTGCCTTCCTTCTGAGCCGCATCTTGGCCCACTCCTGGGCTTTAGAAGGGGTGTTTGGGGCCGGCAGGGGCCCAGTAGTAGCAAGGAATATGTGTAGCCTGGATCTGATCCTCAGTACTGCAGAAATAAGCTAGAATGGGGAACTTTTCTGAGGCTTCGGTTCCTCGTGTTTCCTGTCTGTTTTGTAGAGTGAGGGTGCCTGTAGTCAGGACTGTATCCCGTGGCGGGGTGTGTTTTGACAGGCTCGCTGCAGCTGTGTGTCACTACATACATGCACACTTACACTCACATACTAGCTTGGACCTTTAAAGAAGGCACTTGGTGAGTGATAGCACAAGCGGTAGAGCATTTTTCTTGTACATGGCTGACCCTGGATCCACCCAGGTTTGATCCCCAGAGTTCCATAAATCCCTCAACCTGCCAGGAGCGATTTCTGAGTACAGAACCAGGAGTAGCCCTTCTTCCTCCCCAAAGAAGAAGGTGCTTGACTTGGCTGTTTTGGTAACCTGCACTTTTTTTTTTCCTTTGTTATTTTTGGGGCCAAGCCAGTGGTGCTGCGTTTTGTTGTTTTGGGTCATACCTGTCAGTGCTTAGAGTTAACTCCTGGCTCTCTCTGCTCAGGGATCACTCAGGGATCATTGCAGGTGCTTGAGGGATCAAAACTAGGTCGGTTTGCATGCTAGGCAAGCGCCCTCCCCACTGTGCCATTGCTCTGCCCCCTCAGTTTCTTGGTTTGAAAAGAGAAAGCACTTGCTGGTAACAAGCCTTTCTGTTCATTGTGCTTCCAAACTGAAGTATTTCTAGAGGTGTCTAGACCACAGGCTCAGCCTTCCTCTTTGGCAGTTTCTGGGTGCTGCTGCAGGTGAAGTTGGATGCTCTTCAGAGCAGGCTGGAGGGTTGTGTTGCTGGGCCCCATCCTGAGCCCCACATGCCCACCTCACCACAGACTGTCCTGGGAGAAGGGCCAAATGCATGAGGTGGGAAGGGGCGTCCACTGCTGGTGAGAGGGGTTCCATGGGGTGGGAGCTGTGGCCTGTTCCGCTTGGGGCCCCCTGCACTCTGCTATTTGCGCAGCATTATGGATGACACATTTGTATGAATACTGAGCAGACCAGTCAGTCGCCTTTGGCCTTAGAGTGTCTTGTTTTCTAGGAACTGAGACTTCTTTCTTTTCCTTATTTTGTTTTGTTTTGGGGCCACATCTGGTTGTGCTCAGAGGTTATTCCTGGCTCTGCACTCAGGAATCAGGCCTCATGGGACCCTATGGAATGCTGGGTATTGAACCTGGTTGGCTGCATGAAAGGCAAATGCCTTCCCCTCTGGGCTGTTGATTGGGCCCCCAATGGGTAGAGTTCTTATCGAAGAAGTCATTCTTTTTTTTTTTTTTTGGTTTTTGGGTCACACCCGACAGTGCTTAGGGGTTCCTCCTGGCTCTACGCTCAGAAATCGCTCCTGGCAGGCTCGAGGGACCATATGGGATGCCGGGATTCGAACCACCGACCTTCTGCATGCAAGGCAAACACCCTACTTCCATGCCTTCATGCTATCTCTCTGGCCCCCTGGAAACCTTTTATTTTTTTGGTTTTTCGGGCCACACCCGTTTGATGCTCAGGGGTTACTCCTGGCTAAGCGCTCAGAAATTGCCCCTGGCTTGGGGGGACCATATGGGATGCCGGGGGATCGAACCGCGGTCCTTCCTTGGCTAGCGCTTGCAAGGCAGACACCTTACCTCTAGCGCCACCTCACCTCTAGCGCCACCTCGCCGGCCCCACTGGAAACCTTTTTTTTTTTTTGGTTTTTGGGTCACACCTGGCAGTGCTCAGGGGTTACTCCTGGCTGTCTGTTTCAGAAATAGCTCCTGGCAGGCACGGGGGACCATATGGGACACCGGGATTCGAACCAACCACCTTTGGTCCTGGATCGACTGATTGCAAGGCAAATGCCGCTGTGCTCTCTTTCCGGGCCCTAGAAACCTTTTTTTTTTTTTTTTTTTTTTTTTTGGTTTTTGGGCCACACCCGGCATTGCTCAGGGATTATTCCTGGCTGTCTGCTCAGAAATAGCTCCTGGCAGGCACAAGGGACCATATGGGACACCAGGGTTTGAACCAAACACCTTTGGTCCCGAATCGGCTGCTTGCAAGGTAAATGCCACTGTGCTATCTCTCCGGGCCCCTGGAAACCTTTTTTTTTTTTTTTTTTTTTTTTTTAAATCTATTTTGTTTATTTGGAGAGCCACACCTGAATTCAGGGCTCGGGCGATTTTCTTGGCAATTCTTGAAGAATAAGTGCCGGTGTGGGACCTGGGCTTTCCACAGGCGGAGCATCTGGAGCATCTCTCCAGCCTGTCTGTACTTTGACTAGGCCTCATTTAGTCCATCTCAGCACCCTTCGTAGGTCCCATCACAGAGGATGAGCCGGTGGGAAGTGGGAACCCAGGAAGGACAGCCCTTAGTTGCTGACTCCTCCGGCCAGCAGGGGGGCCCTTGCCTTGCAGTTTTGGTTGGCACTGCTCAGTGGAGTCCCCAGTACCTCTTTAGTCTGCTTCTCCACTGCCCAGGTGGTCCCGTTCAAGAGCAGCATGGCCAGCCCTGCCCAGAAAGCCCTGGGTGCCCAGTGGGGCTTCTGCCCTGAGCCTTCCGGTTCTCATGGTCTTCCAACCCAAGTCCAGTTCTGTTTCTGAGTTCAGAATTAGCGCCAGTGCAACCCATCTCAGGTGTGTGACCTGCCAAGGAAGGTCTTCCATGCACACAACAGGGACACAGTGGGGACAGGCCCCTGGACAGCCCCCAACCGGCATCGGGACCCCAGCTTGGCCAACTTGCAGAGTTGCACGATCTGAGGCCACATTTCTCCACTAGCTCAGAAGCCCCAGCATGGCCGTGGGTTGTTTGCCAGTGAAATGAAAGTTTCGCGGTAGAGATTTCCTCGAAGTGCCTTTTGAAACCCACCGAGATGGTTCACACACATTCCCACCCCCACTTCCTGCCATCACAGCAACACACACACACCCTCTTACGGGAAACAGGACTCCCAGGGTCAAGTTTCAGAGAAAGAACGAGTAGTCTGCAGCATGCTCCTTGACTCCAGCCTCTCAGGAGCTGCCTCGGGCCCTGTGCCTTATTAGTGTTGGAGGTGAGGACCCAGTGGGCTCCTATGAAGGCAGTTGCAGGGGTTGTGGCTGAACAGGGCAGAGCCCACACCCGGCCTCACATGCCTGAGGCCTGGGTGTGGTGCCCAAAAGGCTACGTCCATCTGTTACTGCTAAAAGAATATAGATAGAACTGGGACTGGCATGATAGCACAGCAGGAAGGACGTTTGCCTTACATACCCTGGTTCGATCCAGGCATCCCATAGGGTCCCTGAGCATCTCCAGGAGTGATTCCTGAGTACAGAGCCAGGAGTAAGCCCTGAGCACTGCCAGGTGTGACCCCCAAACAAGAAAACAATCTAGATAACAGTGACCCTACTGATTAGTGGAGCTGGCAGCTGCCCCATCAGGCTGTCATACTTGTCTCCAGAAAGCTGCACTGGTGGATGAGCCTGTGGTGGGTGCTGCTGTCCTCAGAGGTCCCAATCTCTGGGCCTCTTTGCCTTTTATCGATGTTGGCTGCTGCTTCCCTCTGCTAATAACCCTTATTGTGATTTCCCCAAGCCAGCAGGATCCAGTGCCCTCTGACTGCCCCAGCATCCAAACGGGATGATAATGAAGTTTAGTTGGTTCTGGCTCTCAACCCTCAACTATGGCTGGGCTGAGCCTTTGGTTCCTTGCCTGTCCACTGCCAAAGGGGGGGCGCCAGAGGCTGTATCTCTGACACTTCCCCTTGTGGCCTCCTCCCCAGCTGTGCTACGTGCCCAGAACTAGCTGGGCAGCACTCCTGGCTCAGAGGAGTGTCCTAGACTGGGCCTCAGGGCCTCTGGGCTCTGGCCCAGAGCTACAGCTGGTGTCTCTTCCAGGCTCCATTCCTCTTAAGTTCCCCAGTACCTGCCAGACCAGTTTCTCAAAAATTCTCTGTTCAAATGACCTGTGTGGTTACTGCTTTCCTGCCTGGATGCGGGTCCTTTAATTGCAACAGATTACTTAAGCAACCTTTAATCTCACAGATTATGGGGTAGTTGTTAGCAAGCTTAATTCACCAGTCCAGGAAGTAGAAATTGAGTAAACCTGTACAGTGGGGAGGGCACTTGCCTTGCACGTGGTTGACCCCAGGTTCAATTGCCAGCACCCCATAGGGTGGGCCCCACCAGGAGTGATCCCTGAGCACAGCCAGGTTGTTCCCTCCCAAACCCCCAAACCAAACAATGCATGGTACCAGAGCCAGAACTTAGACCTTCCACTCCCAGATCCTCGTGTCCCTTTCATCTCAACGTTTCTCTGGCAGAACTTTGACCTAGTGATCTTTTGACGAAGGGCCCGAGAAAGTACAGCAGGGAAGACACTCTTGCATGTGGACAATTTGATCCCTGGTACTCCATAAACTGCCAGGAGTGATTTCTGAATAACACCAGGAGGGCTCTAAAATAGAAACAAATAGCAGGTTTAAAAAAAAAATGTTGTGGAGCCGGAGAGATAGCATGGAGGTAGGGTGTTTGCCTTTCATGCAGAAGGACGGTGGTTCAAATCCCGGTATCCCATATGGTCCCCCGAGTCTGCCAGGAGCGATTTCTGAGTGTAGAGCCAGGAGTAACCCCTGAGCACTGCCCGGTGTGACCCAAAAAAAAAAAAAAAAAACCCAAAAATGTTGCATGGGGCCGGAGAGATAACACAGTGGTAGGGTGTTTACCTTGCATACCACCAACCCAGGAGATGGTGGTTTAATTCCCGGCATTTCGTATGGTCCTCCAAGCCTGCCAGGAGCAACTTCTGAGTGCAGAGCCAGGAGAAACCCCTGATCGCCACCGGGAGTGACCCAAAAACCAAAACAAACAAAAGTTGCTATTAACAGCAAGAATGCTACCCAGGGGCCAGACTACCAAAGTGCTTCTCGGGTAGAATGTTTTGTTTTCTGATGCCTTAGCTAAAGCATAGTGGGGAGGGTGTTTGACTTGCATGTGGCCAACTCCGGATCCATCCCTGGCATCCCAGAGTTCCCTGAACCAATCAGGAGTAATTCCTAGTGCAGAGTGAGGAGGAACCCCTGAACACTGCCGGGTGTGACCCCAAAACAAAAGCCAAACAAACAACATAGAAGGGTGTGAGGAGGGGGCCGGGCGGTGGCGCTAAAGGTAAGGTGCCTGCCTTGCCTGCGCTAGCCTTGGACGGACCGCGGTTCGATCCCCCGGTGTCCCATATGGTCCCCCAAGCCAGGAGCAACTTCTGAGCACATAGCCAGGAGTAACCCCTGAGCGTTACCGGGTGTGGCCCAAAAACCAAAAAAAAAAAAAAAAAAAAAAAGAAGGGTGTGAGGAGGCAGCTCACAGGCTCAGAGCAGCTTTGCTTGTGGAGGCCCAGGATTCTCCCTGGGCTACTGTCTACCCCCAGACCGGTGGGACTGTCCCCCTTCAGCCCACCCCTCCACTGCTGGATATGGCCCAGGAACTAACCAAAGCCTAGGTGGGACATGAAAATGGCCAGAAAATAGGAGCTGGGCAGGAGCCACAGGCTGGCACATTTGAGTGATGCCAGGGCGCCTTGCACCTAGGCATGGACACTCCAGAGAATTCCTTTCAAATGAATTTGTTGGGGTCTCAGATGCTGTGGCCGGTGGTTTCCTGTTCTTTTGTTCTACTCATCCTGGGTTCCCAGGCCCTGGGCTCCACCAAGTAAATAGCTGGAACTCAGTAGCATCTTCCTCCATGGCCAGCTGGTGTGTGGGCAGCCTCAGCAAATTCCCCTGGCATGAGACCCTGTATCTTTACCACCATGCTGAGGATATGTGGCACCCTCTGAAGGTGGCAGGTCACATTCCCCGTTGGCTGCATTTGTGAAGCCCAAAATGAGGGCGACCTTAGCTTCTCCCCATCCGCCTATGGAAAATCCCTTTATAAAAGTGCCCTTGGACCACGTGTGTCCCTCCTTGGGAAACCGTCTGACACCCTGGCGGGAAAAGCTGTCAAGGCTGGGTTCCTTGCACTGGCACCCCCAGACCCGCCCTTGAAAACTGTTTTTGACATCTCTTGCTTAGAAGCGGTTTGTTTTCTGGGGGGGGGAGTCAGGGGTCACCTGAGCAGCCTGGCTGGACCCGAACCTTCCTCTGTCCATTTGTATGTACCGTCTAAGGATGGGTGACTCTCTGCTCTCCTCTCAGCCCTGTTTGCTTCTCCTGCTGCTGAAAATTGAGCAGGCGGCAGCCCAGTCCCACATCTGGAAACAGCACAAAGTCCAAATGATGCCTTGAGTTCTAGGCTGGGGTGTCCTGGAGCTTTCTGACAGGGGGTGTTCCTGTGGGCTCAGAACTATGCTGCAGCCCATCCCTGTCCCTGTTGCTCCAGCCACTCAAGAGGAGCCTAACTGAGCAGAGGAGGAGCAGGACCAAGGGGGCCTCACAGTGAAGGAGAGAAAAGGAGAGTGGTTGCCCTGACTCTGGGGTCAGCCCGTGTTCTTCAAGGTGGAGTCACATAACCCCACGATGCATCCTACCATCATTCTGGGCACTGCTCTTTGCCCCCTGCTTCTGCCTTGCCTCTTCTTAGCTTTCTCCAGGCTGCTTGGCTGCCCCAAGGATTGGTGGGAACCCAGGAAGGGGCATAGCAGCCCCCTCTGGCCTTTGTAAGTGCCCTCATCAGCCCAGAGTCCGCACACCTGGCTGAGGGGAGGGAAGTTGAAGGCACGGAGCAGGCTGCCAGGAATCAGGAGAAGGGAATTTGGATGCCAGTCAGAATGTTCTGGCTCCAGGAGAGGGGTTCTGTGGCTATAGACGAGTCCAAGTCTGCCTGAGACCTGGTATGCATTTCCACAGTAACTGCTGGTGGGCACTCTGGCATAGAGATGGCAGCCCACTGAATCCATAAAATGGGTATATTTCTGTTCTACTTAGAAATGGTCTAAAATAGGTGCCTTTTTCTTTGAGTGTAGGTTTTTTTGGTGGTGGTGGTTGAATTATTTTCTTTTTTTTTTGTCATATGCACAATTTAATGTGAATAAAATCGAACTCAGCAGCTCACCTAACAGAACACAGAAAGGTGAATGTTTGGGGGGTGAGTTGAGAGTTGGGGTGAACTGTGTGAAGGGAGGTAGGTGGGGGGATTTTTATTTTTCTCTTTTTGGACCACACCCAATGGCACTCAGGGGTTACTCCTGCTCTGAGCTCAGGAATCACTCCTGGCGAGCTTGGGGAACCTTATGGGATGCCAGGGATCGAACCAGGTTTAGCTACATGCAAGGCAGATGTCCTCTCTGTGCTGTTACTCCGACCTATGTCATTGGTTTTGAGTTTGGCATTTCCCCAACCCACCCAGATCTGCCTTTAGTGCATGTTCATTGTTTTACTTTAACTTGCTCTTTTGTCCCCCCAGCTAAGATGTCATTCAAGGAATTTCCTGGCATCTTTGTAGTGGCAGTGCTGGAGCACCTGCTAGTGAAAGACGAGACTAGTGCAGAGGGGAAGAGAAAGGGCCAGCCAGGTCTCCCAGAGAGGGGACCCTGCAGGGTGGGCCCCGTGGATGTGGACGTGAGCCACCTGTCACTGCTCGAGGAAGGAAGCGCTCACAGTGGTGACACCACACACAGCAGGCGCTCCCGGAAGGAGCCAACAGTGGGATGCCGGGTGCTGCTACCCTGACGACCTGTCCTAGGGGCTCCTGTGCTGTGTTTTCTGAGGAACTTGCCACTGAAGATTTCTCCCTGGGGCCTGGACCTTATCCTTTTTTGGTTTTTGTTTTTTTGTTTCTGGGCCACACCTGGCAGCATTCAGGGATCCTCCTGGCTCTGCACTTAGGAATCACGCCTGGCAGGCTCGGAGGACCCAATGGGATGCTAGGGATCGAACCCCGGTCGGCTGCGTGCAAGCAAAAGATCATTGTACTGTCGCTCTGGCCCTTGAGCCGTCCATTCATCTGGCTTGCCCCTGGGAATTTCTCTGTATTCTGCCATTGGAAGACTCCTTTTTTTTGCCTCATGTGCAAACCTACACACATGCGTGAGCCTTTTTGCAGTGGCAGTTCTCCTTCTGGCCACCAGGTGGCACTCAGGCCACTTAGACTGGCTAGTCTGTCCACTGAGTCTGCAGTAAATATGCCCTGGGTGGGCAGTGCCCGGGCTTTCCCTGGTTCTGACATCAGCCTTGCCTTCACTGATATCGCAGGCACTGATACACGCATACAGGCAAGGGAGGCATGACAGTGCTGTTCCCTCAGCCCATTGCCAGTGACGTGTGTATATCTGAGCACCAGGGCCAGGCTCACACCCAGAGTGCCTGGCGTGGCATCTGCAGAGGACTTATGGCCCACCCGACGGTCTCCTGTTTCCCTGTGCTGCAGGACGCTGGCCGTGCCCTGAGCCCTCCTGTTCGCGTGGAGGAGCCAACCCTGAGGTGTGTCTGATGTGGTCCAGAGTCCACCTCCCTCCAGAATCTTCCTCCCACGCTCTTCTTAGGCCAGAGAATGTCCATGGACTTAGCATTCCCTCAGCATGGGGAGGGGCACACCTGGTAGTGCCAGGGACCATGGGGGTGGCAGGGCTTTGAGCTTGCCCCATCCCCCAGCCCTGCGGGTCAGGCGGTGTTGAGGATGCACCTGGGATGATCATCTGTGGCAGGGGTGGCCTCGGAACCCACCGTTGGAAGGCGGTGTCCTGTGTGTATATGTGAGTGTGTGTGTGAGTGTGGTATGTGTGAGTAGTATGTCTATCCTGCATGTGTGATTGAGTGTGTGGGTATGTGTGTAGACATGCACATTGTATATACATGAGTGTGCTATGTGTGAGCCATGTGTGAGTTTGTGAATGTGGTGTGTCTGCATGTGTGTGATTGTGTGCGGTGTGTGTGAGTGTACATGTTTGTGTGATTTGAGCGTGCGTGAGGTGTGCTCACCCCCCACTGTGAGGGAACAGACCCTTCATCCAGACGCCGGGCACACAGCAGCAGCCCAGACCCCCCTTTCTTCATGGGTGGGTGCCTCAAGCTGGAACCACTAGCTGAATGTGACCCGGGATAAGTCTTGCTCTGGGCAGCAGCGACTGGCTCTCTGGGGGCCCCAAGCCTCACTATCAGAAAGATCCTGACACCGGGTGGGCCCTGGGCAGCATGACTTTGCTGGTCTCAGCTAGTGCCTATCTCCGTTATACTGGCAAAGTCGAATCTAGAAACGGCGCCTTGGCATCGTACTCGAGCTGTTGCAGGCATATTTGCTCCAGGTGGTGTTGCGGGCATGGGCAGGCACAGACAGGCCCACATGGAGCCTGGCGGGGAGCCAGAGGCCTGTCTGCACTCGGTGCCCCCCTGGAGCCAGCCTGTGCCCAGAGTTGGCATCCGCGCCCTCCCAGGGCTGAGAGCACAGAGGAACCTACAGGGAGGGTGGGCAGTTGCTGGGTCCAGCCCAGGGCACCGTAACCTCCCTGGCTGCTCCCAGAATCAGAATCCTCTCTGAGCCCATCCTCAGATCCACTTATAGGTCACACTTACCTGCTCACGTGAACCTTGTCTTTGGTCTTGAGCTCAAACACGCACTTTCTTTGCTTTATTGTTTGTTTATTGGGGCCACACTTGGCGGTGCTCAAGGCTCGTGCCTTTGTCCCGTGAATGTAACTCAGCAGGTGCTGGACAGATTCTCAATGAGAGGGGCAATGACGTTGCATGTAGCTGGCGCGAGTTCAATCCTTGGCACCCAGTGACAGTCCCCTGAGCCCCTTCTACAGGGATCTCTGAGCACAGCCCATATGGCACCTCCAAACAAACAATTATAAATACATGAAATAAAAATAAACGTACCTGGGCCAGAGTGATAGCATAATGGTAGAGCGTTCTTGCCTTGCATGCAGCTGACCTGGGATGGACCTGGGTTTGATCCCCAGCATCCTATATGGTTTCCTGAGCCTGCCAGGAGAGATTTCTGAGTGCAGAGCCAGGAGTAACCCCTGAGCTCTGCTAGGTCAACAGTAACCCCTGAGCTCTACTAGGTGTGGCCCAAAAACCATACACAAGCAAATAATAAATGTAACTCAGCAGTGTTGAGTGTATTAAGGAAATACTGGAGACAACAGGAAAGCTTATGCAAGTCTCAAGACCAGAGAGAGAGTACGGGACTAAGGAATATGATTCCTGGACCCCTATGGTCCCCTGAGCACTGCCAGGGGTACTCCTGAGCACCCCTGACTCACCACTTTCCCTCCCATCCCCATCCTTACTGAGAGAGGGGGAGGGAAGGAGGGAGGGGGAGGGCCAGGCCACACCAGTCTTGGGCAGAGGGAAAAAAGAAAGAAGTGGGTTTGGGGGCCAGAGCGGTGGCGCGGAGCAGTAAGGCATCTGCCTTGCTGGCATTAGCCTAGGGCAGACCGAGGTTCGATACCCTGGCTCCCATATGGCCCCCCAAGCCAGGAGTGATTTCTGAGCGCATAGCCAGGAGTAACCCCTGAGCTTCACCAGGTGTGGCCCAAAAAACAAAAAATAAATAAATAAAAATAAAAGGAATAACCCCTAAACACTAGGTATGGCCCCAAACCAAAATTTAAAAAAAAAACAGGCTTGGGGCCAAAGAGCACAGTAAGGGTAGGGTGTTTGCCTTGCCCGCAGCTGACCTGGGACAGACCTGGGTTCCATTCCTGGCATCTATATGGTCCCCTGAGCCTGTCAGGAGTGATTTCTGAATGCAGAGCCAAGAGTAACCCCTGAGTGCCACTGGGTATGACCCAAAAAAAACAGGCTTGGCTCTCAGACTCCTTTTTCCTCTCTGGGTATGGTAGGACCAGGGAGGCCTGTGTGAACCTCAGTTTGGCTCCCCGGCCCAGGAAACACTGCTCCTCTCAGTACTCATCACTGGGCTTCCTTCAGCGCCCCCAGTGTTGCACAGGACTGTCCCCCAAGTGACACCTGCCTCACCGGAGTGACCCTGGAGGACAGATGACAGGAGCAGGAAATGCTCCCTCCCATTTGCCTTGTGTTAGCCTTTTCCCTGTCTAGCAAACCCCACCTCCTCCAGGAAGTCTCCTATACTCCCTCAACCTTGAGGCCTTCACATCCCGTGGTAGTGGTAGCCCAGGCTTGCACCTGGCACTTTTGCTCTGGGGTTTCTCCCAGTGGTGCTGGGGGTGGAATGAGGTTCAGCATATGAGGTCAGCCCCCTAAAAGGCTTAGCTTTTTGTTTGTTTTTTGGGCCACACCCCGTGGCGCTCAGGGGTTATTCCCGGTAGGCTTGGGGGACCATATGGGATGCTGGGGATCGAAGCCAGGACTGTCCAGCCAAGGTTGGCTATGTGCAAAACAAATGTCCTATCACTGAGCTATTGCTCCGGCCCCCAGGACTTAGTGTTTTACCCTTTTCAGGCCTTTACCAAGATTCTCTTTGCTCTGCGATCATCCCTGCAGTGCTTGAGGCAGCTGCTGATGGTGCTGTCGGCGCGCTGCCATCAGACACCTGCGTGTGCCGAGTCTTGTGCTCTCCATGCGCCTGTGTGGACCCTCCCTCTCTCCCTGGTCCTAGTTACTGGGGACCCAAACCTGCTGCTCTCAACAGCAGCTGCAGCAGGGTTGGGCCTCCCAGCAGATTTCTAGGGAATTATTTTTCTCTTTTCAGGGAGCAGCGGGGAGGCCCAACAACAGAGCACACCTAGTAGCCACGAGAGGTGGGTTGTGGGAGGAGTGGCTGGACAGTGGGTGTGCTTCCAGGGCAGACCAAGGGGTGAAGGGATTCTTCCTCCTGTTTCTCCTGTGCTTTGGTTGGGGCAGGAGGGGACAATACATCCTTTATTTTGTTTGTTTGTTTTTGGGGGGGTCACACCTGGTAGCACTCGGGTTACTCCTGGCTCTATGCTCAGAATCACTCCTGGCAGGCTCTCGGGACCTGGGATGTCTGGGATATGGGATGCTGGGAATTGAACCCAGGTCCATCCTGGGTTGGTCGAGATTTCTGGCAGGCTCTTGGGACCTGGGATGCCCCTTTTTGTTTGTTTGTTTGTTTTGTTTTTTGGCCATAGCTGGCAGTGTTCAATGTTCAGGGATCACTCCCTGAACAACAACAAAAAGGCCCAGGGGAACCTTTGGGATGCCAGGGAACATACTGGATTGAACCCAGGTTAACTGCATGAAAGACCAATGCTATCACTTCGGCTGGCCCCATGGACGTCCCTTTTTGTTGCATGAGTGTCCACACACACACACACACAACACCACATACCTGTGAAGAAGGCCCTGATGAAATGCATGGCTCCAGGAAAAATGTTAATCCAAAGTTATTTCTTTCAGCTTTAGAATAAATTTGCGTTTGTGTTGGATTTTCTTACCTGATGCTTTGGGCTTAAGCTCATTTTAAAATCGTCTGAAATTCTTAGAGTAGGCTGGGGGTGGGGTAGCTGGGGGTAATAGAGGAGCAGTGGGCTGCAGAAGGGAGCGGAACCAGGAGGGGGACGGCTGTCCCAGCGCAGATTCCAAAACGTGAAGCTGGAAAAGGGCTGTCACTCACCCACCCTGAGTGGGAAAGATATGAGCTGATGGGACAGAGGAAGGAGATGGGAAGGAGAGGAGCGAATCCAGGGGTCGGACTCCAAGTTCTATCCAATTGGTTTATGGGAGGCCTAAGGTCCCAGAGCAGGACTGTGCTCCAGGGAGGACAGACAGGGCTGTGGAGTAAGGGCATCTGGAGAGAGCTCCCTGGGGAGCGTGGGGTCTCAGCTTGCAGTTTAACACAGAAAATCAGACAGTCGAGGCAAAAGGTGCATTTTGACCAGGAGTCGAGCAGAGCACCCTCTTGGATCTTTTTTTTTTTTTTTTTTTGGAGCGGGGGGTTACACCCAGCAGCGCTCAGGGGTTACTCCTGGCTTTATGCCCAGAATGCACTCCTGGCAGGCTCGGGGGACCAGATGGGATGCCAGGATTCAAACCACTGTCCTTCTGCATGCAAGGCAAACACCTTACTTACCTTACTGCTATCTCTCCGGCCCCACCCTCTTGGATTCTTACTAAGTCAAGCTTCTTTCCCTCCCACTTTTACTTGGGGGGGGCACACCTTGTGATGCTCAGGGGTTACTCCTGTCTATGCCCTCAGAAATCACTCCTGGTTTGGGGGACCATATGGGACGCTGGGATTCGAACCACCATCCATCCTGGATTGGCTGCTTGCAAGGCAAACCCTACTGTTGTGCTATTGCTCTGGCCCCCTTTTCCTCCCACTTTTATTAGCCATAATATAAATCACCTTAGGGTCAAGGTGACCCTAAAAGGCGAAAGATCACCCCAAGGTGACATAGAAATCTGCTGGGAGGCCCCACACTGCTGCAGCTGCTGTTGAGAGCAGCAGGTTTGAGTCCCCAAGGTGACATAAAGGAAAGGAAAAGTAAAGTGATTTTACAGATGTATGGCAAAGAGAGGGTGCCAGCTTTGCTCTGCTGACCCAAGGTTGATACTGAGCATATGGTCCCCCAAGCCCATTAGGGGTAACTCTTTTTTTTTTGGTTTTTGGGCCATACCCTGTGACGCTCAGGGGTTACTTCTGGCTATGCGCTCAGAAGTTGCTCCTGGCTTCTTGGGGGACCATACGGGATGCCGGGGGATCGAACCTCGGTCCGTCCTAGGCTAGCGCAAGCAAGGCAGGCACCTTACCTCCAGCGCCACCGCCCGGCCCCATGGGGGTAACTCTTGAACCCTGGTGAAGCCCCCAAAATAAAAAAACAACTTTTCCTCTCTTCCCTCCTTCCCTCTGTCCTTTGTTCCTTCCTACTTTCATCCTCCCTCCTCCCTCCCTCCCTCCTTCCCTCCCTCCCTCCCTCCCTTCCTCCCTTCCTTCCTTCCTTCCTCCCTCATGTTTTGTGTTTTGCTGAAACACTTGCCTGTGCTGTCTCCCCAGCCCCAGACCTCAGTGTCCTCTGCCTCCGTTCTGCAATGTCCCCCATCTCATGTCAGCTCCACACTCTGAACTCAGACTCTGACCAGGGGAGCCCAGAGAAGTCTCAGGTCCTAATAAGATGAAGAAGGCTCAGGCGCCCCTGTCTGTACGTGCATACTCACCCATCGGCTCTGGTGCCCAGAAAAGCTTTTAGTAAAGCCCTCCAGCCGATGTATGTCTCATCGTGGGGAGTCGGAGCATCCGCGAAACCTCTCCCTCCATAGTTGGGCTGGGTTGTTTGCTGGTGGAGTGAGCAGTACTGACTCCATCCGCTCCTACCCGTGGCCCAGTACAGGTGAAGGTCCGAGTGACATGCCCTCCTCTCTTGCAGTTCCCTTACGCTGCACCGCCCCCCCAGGAGCCCGTGAAGACCCTGCGGAGCCTCATCAACATCCGGAAGGACACGCTAAGGCTCGTCAGGTCGGTGTGGGCCAGGGCAGCCGCGCCTCAGACGCTCAGTGCTCCCCAGACTCCATCCCTGACACTGTCAGGCCTCAGACCTCTCATCCACAGCCATGTACACACACTCACACGCACTTGTGCCATACATACATCCACAGCCACCCACACAGTCCTATTCATGCACATAAATACACACACATATACCCCCACATATACCCACACATTCATGCACCACACGCATATACATCCGCACACATACATGTCCACACACACACATAGAGATTTCCACATAGAAATTCACCCCATCGCCATATCTGCCCACACCATATCATGTTCATACACCCCAGCTCGCGGGGACACTCCTAACTGTGTGTGAGGCCATCATAGACCGTCATGCCTCCCGCCCTCACCCCAGTAGCCACACAGGAGCCGTGGGATCACCCGGGTCAGGTGGGCGGCTCGAGCAGCTTCTCTCACTTCACCAGATGTGCCGAGGAGGTGAAGGCGCCCGGTGAGGATGCAGGCAAGACCCGGGCCCACTACAGCGTGGAGTTCACCTTCGACACGGACGCACGCGTGGCCATCACACTGTACTATCAGGCCACAGAGGAGTTTCAGAATGGCATTGCCAGGTGTGCCTGGGAGCCTACATGGAGGAGGACTGGACACTGGGTGTTATTGGCTTAATTTAGACTTTCCCCTCAGAGCCTTTCCTCCTTGAGTGCCTCAGGGTTGGGGGAGGTGGCCCAAAGCCAGCTTCTGTTCCAGAGGGCATGAAGGCAGAGATGGGGGGGGGCAGCCCCAATCCAGCTTCCATCAGAGAGGGCATGTGGGCTCGAGGCTCAGAAACCTCACTCATGTGAGAGAGGCAGACCTGAGGGCTCCTCCCTGCCTGCCCCTGCCCTCATCCTCTTGCGGGGCGCCCTGGGGTGTGAGGTGCAGATACTGAGCCCCCCTCCCATGCCACAGTTACATCCCCAAAGACGGCAGCCTGCAGTCGGAGACCGTGTACTACAAGCGCGGTGCCTGCCAGCACTTCTGTCTGCCTTCGCACAGCGTGGACCCCTCCCAGTGGGCCGAAGATGAGGTGTGGATCTTAGGGGACTCTGCCAGCAGCCCAGGCTCTGCACAGAACCATGGGAGGTCCTGCGCCCCCACCCTGCCTGTCAGGCCCCGAGCCCTTGTCTGGGTGTCCCAAGAAGTGCCGTACCCCACAGGGAGGGTTGGGGAGAGCGTCCTGGAGCCTTGGATGAGCCCATGGCCCATTGCCTCCTTCCTCCCCTTCTCTCAGCTCGGCTTCGACCTGGACCGGGAGGTGTACCCGTTGGTGGTGCACGCTGTGGTGGACGAGGGCGACGGTGAGCGGGGGCTCACACATCCGCACAGGGACACAGGGCGGGAAGGTCTCTGAGGGGCTGTCACCCTCCTGACTCCTCCCTCTTTCTCTCACCTCAGAGTACTTTGGCCACTGCCACGTGCTGCTGGGCACCTTTGAAAAGGTAAAAGGGACTTTGTAGGGTTTCCTCAGGGTGGGGCACCCCTTAGTGCTGCTCTGCTGGCCTGAACAGCTGCGGGATAGCCAAGAAGCCCTGGCTGCAACCATGTGGGCCTTAGTTTCCTTTACTGCATGCAGAGGGGTTGGATTAGACCCCTCTGAGCCTCTTGGTGTGAGGCGGAGAAGGACAGAGTGTTCCCCCCCCCCATCCCCTCCATGTTCCTGCTAATGACCTGTCCTCTTCCAGCACACAGATGGCACCTTCTGCGTGAAGCCGCTGAAACAGAAGCAAGTGGTAAGGGCCTGCCACTCCCCTCACTGTCTGGGTATCTGTCCCCCCTCTCTCTCCCTCCTTCCTTCCCTCCCTCCCTCCCTCCCTCTCGAGCTTGCTGAGGGTTCTACTTTCCTACCCACACCCCCCTTTCTTAAAGAAGGGAGCACTCTGGTATGTCAGAAACTACTGGGCTGGCCTGAAGCAAAATACTGATTGTGGGGGTGTCTCTGTTGTCGCCCTTCCTGGGAAAGACTTGAGACTGAAAGGACAGTGTTTGTGCCCTGTATTTAGGCCCATGGGGCACTCCTGTGCTCAGAAATCACTCCTGGCAAGGCTCGGGGGATTCTATGGGATGCCGGAGATTGAACTCAGATTGACCACTTGCCAGAAAAACCCTTCCCCACTGTGCTATTGCTCTAGCCTTGCCCAGATGTTCAAAGAGCTCAGAGGAACATGTATTAAGACATAGTGGGTAGTTCATTTGCCTTGCACGTGGCCGACCCGGATTCAGTATCCCATTGGTCCAGAGCCTGACAGGAGCGATTTCTGAGCACAGAACCAGGAGGAACCTCTGAGAACCACAAGGTGTGGCCCAGCACCCCTCAGAATAAGAAGCTAAGCTGAGTGGAGGGAAGTCCTTCTTAACTTCAGTCTTGATCTTCTGGGCCTCTGAACCCCTCTTTGCCCTGGGTTGTCTCATCTCTTCCCTGCCTTTTTGGGGTGCTGTCCCCTTCCCTAGCCCCTTGCATGACCTGGCAGCACCCCCACTCAGCCCAGGGAGCATGCACCCCAGGACCAACTGAGTACTGAAACCACTGTGTAATGCTGAGCAGCTCAGCCCCCAGTTCATTCATGCCCATGACTGCCGTCTGAATCTGCACTCTGGGGGAATAAGGAGCGGGGCAGATACCAGTGGCAGCCCTTGAATTCTGCCCTTTGACCCTCAGGTAGATGGGGTCAGCTACCTGCTTCAGGAGATCTACGGCATCGAGAACAAATCCAACACTCTGGACTCCAAGGCATGTCCTGAGATGGCAGGGGGTGGGGTGGGGGCTCAGGGCACAGTGCTCCTGGACAGGGAGCCCATGAGGAGACTCACAGCACAGGAAACAGGGCCAAAGCGATAGCACAGTGGGGAGGGCTTTTGCCTTATGGCTGACCTGGGTTCAATCCCTGGTATCCCTTAGGGTCCCCCAAGCACTGCCAAGACCCCTGAGTGTCGCTGGGTGTGGCCCAAAAACTAGAGAAACTAACCACCCCCCGATCACAGGAGTGGAAACGGCTGGTCTGGGCCCATTGTGCAGAGTTGTTGCCTGAGCCCTGGCCCCATATTTCAGGTCCTTTCCCAGTTACCCTAACCCACAGGGTCTCCCAGCCCTACCCTTGGTGAGTGAGGCAAGCCCTGAGATGTTCCTGAGACTGAGTCCCTGGGAGGACGGGTCTGGGGTCCCGGGCAAGGGCAGAACCTGGCCCCCATGAACCCTGAGGACATGGTAGGCCGGCTGTGTCGCCAGCAGGTGGCTGAGGATGAGGTGAGCGACAACAGCGCCGAGTGTGTGGTGTGTCTGTCGGACGTGCGTGACACCCTCATCCTGCCCTGCCGCCACCTGTGTCTGTGCAGCGCCTGTGCTGATACCCTGCGCTACCAGGCCAACAACTGCCCCATCTGCCGCCTGCGTGAGCACTGGGCTGGGGAGCCACACCCCACACCCCACTGCCTGCCCCATGCCCCCCCCACATGATCTTCCCTGTCTCCCTGCAGCCTTCCGAGCACTGCTGCAGATCCGCGCCATGAGGAAGAAGCTTGGCCCCATGTCCCCCACCAGCTTCAACCCCATCATCTCATCTCAGACCTCTGACTCGGAGGAACACTCGGTGAGTCGGCCCGAGCCAGATCCTGGGACTCAGTGGTCTCTCTGTAGGACCTGGACACAGAGGCCACGTAGGGATCACTGGAGCCTTTGGCCCCTTGGACTCATGGGAACTGGTTAGGCACCACCACTCAGCCTTTTCGGCTGATGCCTTGTTCTGCGTGTTCCCCAGGGTAGCCTGACTCCCCACTCAGAACAGGCACCTCCGGCTTTGGGGTGGAAGGGCTCTTTTCTCTCTCACTGTCCCATTTCTTTTCTTTTATGGGGAGGGGCCAGAGGGAGGAGGCCACACCAACTGGAATCACTTCTGGTAGTGCTCAGGGCACCATATAAGATACTGGGGATGGAATATGCCACACCCTGCAACGATCAGGGCTTACCTCTGACTGGCTCAGGGGGACCATATGGGATGCCAGGGATTGAACTTGGGTCGGCCAAGTGCAAGACAAACGCCCTATCCACTGTGCTACTTATTGCTTCAGCCCATTTTATTGCTCTGGACCACTTCTTGGCTCAGCAACCAGGAGCGGAGGGAGATCACTGCACCCCCAGTTAATAGAGAAAGTGACAGTGTTTGAGCCAAGCCTCCAGGCTTGGAGTCACCAAGGAGTGAGCCCTAATTGTTTGCAGGGCCACACGCCAGGAGCATGTCCCTGTCCAGCATACGATGTAGGGGTGCTTAGCATTCAGGGAGGGAAAGTCCTGGGACTCCTTGTCTCCTTGTCAAGCGACAAGCCAAGTCCCAGTGGAGTCTCCCTTGAGCCGTGGAATAGCCGAACAGGAAAACCAAAAGAACCTAGACTCATTCGCAGGTGCTCGCTGGATGCGCTTCATCTGGGTCACACAACGAAGCGAGTGAGGGTCTAATTGCCTGAGCACTGCACCATTAGCCCCCAGGCGAGTAAGAGTGCCCAGAGCAAAAGGCAGGCTCGGTTTGATTGTTGGTAGGGGGACTCATCTAGTGTGCTGGAGATTGCACTTTTTTTTGTATTTATTTTGCATTTATTTCCTTGAATATATATATATATATATATATATATTTATGGTTTTTGGGTCACACCCGGCAGTGCTCAGGGGTTATTCCTGGCTCCAGGCTCAGAAATTGCTCCTGGCAGGCACGAGGGACCATATGGGATGCTGGGATTCGAACCGATGACCTCCTGCATGAAAGGCAATCGCCCTACCTCCATGCTATCTCTCCAGCCCCTTCTTGAATATATTTTCTTTGCTCAGGGTTTCCTTAGTGGGGCCCAGGGGACCCTGTGCAATGCCAAGGACTGACTCCTGTTGAACCACAGGCCCGTACTAGCTCTCGAGCCCTCAAACATTTCCCTTTTTATACCTGCAGAGAAGCAATCAAAGTAGACCTTTGGTGGGGCTGGGGCAATAGCACAGCAGGAGGATATTTGCCTTGCGCGCACAGCTGACCCAAGTTTGATCCCTGGCATCCCACAGGGTCTCAGGAGTCTGCCAGGAATGATTTCTGAGCACAGAGCCCGGAGTAACCGTTAAAGCACTACTGAGTGTGGCCCAAAAGCCCAAAAATTAAAGAAAAAGAAAAGGTCTGTATATATTGAGAACTCTTAAGAACCAGAACCAGAACACTAATAGAGTGGGGGGGGAGGGGCACTTGCCTTACACACAGCTAGCTCAGCTTTGATCTCCGGCATCCCCTAAGGTTCCTGAGCACTGCCCAAAGTGATCATTGAGTGTAAAACCAGGAGTAACCTCTAAGCATCACCAGGTCTGACCTAAAAACAGACAAAACAAAGCAAAACGAAACAAAAGTAAAAAAAGAAGGGAGGGAGGGAGGGAGGGAGGGAGGGAGGGAGGGAGGGAGGGAGGGAGGGAGGAGAAAAGAAAAGAAAGAAAATCTGGTAGGTTAAATGCAGACTTTGCAGCCAGTCGAACAGGTTCACCACATGGTTCCCTGAGCACCACTGTATGTGGCAAAATGAAAAATACAAACAAATCATTATAGTAGTACAGTGGGCAGTCTCCGGCACAACATAGGATCCCCAAGCACCACCAAGAGTAAGCCTTGAGCACCATTAGATATGGCCCCAAACAAAAAAACCATTTAACTTGGTACTCAAAGGTCTTGGAAATTAACACCGAGAAAATAATCCGATAAGGGATATAGCACACATCCTGTCATTATAGGTAATAGCAGTGTTTGCACATAGCCCCATCATGGACAGTAGCAATGTAAGGAGAAGGAAAGAAATTGAGTGGAGGAGGAGAAAAACAAATATGAAAGGATGGAGACCAGGAGGCAAGCTGTCTCAGATGCATTGGTGTTAAAAAAGGAAAGAACTTGGGCTGGATCAATAGTGCAGTGGTAGGGTGTTTGCCTTTCATGCGGCTGATCCAGGATGTCCCATGGTTGGATCCCTGTGACTCATATGGTCCCCCAGCCAGGAGCATTTTCTGAGCACATAGCCAGGAGTAACCCCTGAGCATCACCGGGTGTAGCTCAAAAACAAAAAAAAGGGGGAAGAACTTTGGCTGGTGTGATAGCACAGAAGCAGGGTTTTTGCCTTGCAAGCAGCCGACTCAGGTTTGGGTCCCAGCATCCCATATGGCCCCTGAGCCTACCAGGAATGATTTCTGAGCACAAAGCCAGAAGGAACTCCTGAGCACCTCTGAGTATGCCCCCCCCCCAAAAAAAAAAGACAGAACTAAATATCCAAACCAAAGGGAACAGCAGTGGAACAGTGGAATCAAGAGACCCAAACTGGAGCCGGAGAGATAGCATGGAGGTAAGGCGTTTGCCTTCCATGCAGAAGGACGGTAGTTCGAATCCCCACATCCCATATGGTCCCCCGAGCCTGCCGGGAGCGATTTCTGAGCATAGAGCCAGGAGTAACGCCTGAGCACTGCCGGATGTAACCCAAAAAACAAAACAAAACAAAAGAGACCCAAATGGTTTTTTTGTTTTTGTTTTGTGTTGTTTTGTTTTTTGTTTTTTGGGCCACACCAGTGGTGCTCAGAAGTTACTCCTGGCTATATGCTCAGAAATAGCTCCTGGCAGGCACCGGGGACCATATGGGTTGCGGGATTTGAACCAACCACCTTAGGTCCTGGATCGGCTGCTTGCAAGGCAAACACCGCTGTGCTATCTCTCCGGCCTCGAGACCCAAACTTTAACAATCTAAACTTAAAGTGGGCCTGCTATACAGGCAGGCTTGGGCCAGGATTGGGTAGTACGGTATGCACTTGGGGAATATAGGTGGAGGGAGGTCGACCCTGGTGGTGGGATTGACCCTGACTTGCTGTATGTCTGAAATCCAACTATGAAGGACTTTGTAAATCACAATGGTTTCACTTAAACTAAATGAAAAAAAAAAAAAATAGAGTGGTCATAGATGGTCAGAACTGGAGAGGACAGTCAGGATTCTCCCAGGATGCCTGGGAAGCTGGATGTAAGTGGAGGGAGGAGCCACGAAGAGGGGGTCCAAGCAGGGGTGACCGTAGGGTGCTAGACAGCTCAGAGCGATGGTGGAGGCAGGGGGGGGGAGCTGGGCGATAAAGACGCTGTCCTCCCTCCTCATCTCCTTTCCTCCCAAGTCTTCATGGGAATCAGAGGAAGAGTCACAGTTCGCAAGTTTCCCCCTGGGCCCTAGAGCTAGTTGAACTAGTAGGACAGGAGGGCACCCATGGAGCATGCAACCCACCCAGCTGCAGCTCAGGCACCACCAATGCTCAGTTTCCCTGAACAGAGCTGGGGCAAAGCCCTGCATACTGCTGGGTGCGACCCAAAGACAAAACCAGGAAGAAGGAAGTTGCTTGGAGGAGTCCGGGACTGTGGGTCTCCGGGAAGGCCAGTAGCCTGTTTGGGCCCCAGCCCTGAGCGGCAGGCAGCTGACAAAAGCCAAGTCTCCGGTACAGTGTGGAGCAGGAAACATGATCGCAGGGGAAACAAAAGGGGTTTGAGTAACTTCTCGACCTGTCTGCTTCTCCAGTCCTCAGAGAACATTCCTGCGGGCTATGAAGTGGTGTCTCTCCTGGAAGCCCTTAATGGGCCCCTCACCCCATCCCCTGCTGTGCCCCCACTCCACGTGCTCGGAGACGGCCCCCTCTCAGGACCGCTGCCCTCCTACGGCAGTGACAGCCACCTGCCCCCCGGCCGGGCGCTGTCCCCACTTGACCGCCCCGGACTCCACATCCAGCGCAGCCTGTCCAAGTGAGTGGGTGCACCCCTCTCGAGCTGCTGGGCCCCCTAAGGAGGACGGTGCACCTGGGCAGGGCAGACCCATCCATCCAGGGGGACCATACACGAAGGACCCTGGGACCACGGGGGCTCAAGTGAAGGTGGGACGAAGGGCCTGGGGTTTGTGTCTCGGCCTTGGCCTGGCCCTCCCCGCACGTCAAAAGAAAGGAGGTGCTGACAGCGAGGTGCCCGGGCCCTAGTGGGGCTTGTGGGCTTAGAACTCAGGGTTTTAGCCCCCACAGAGTTGGCCCTATGGGACACCTTCTGCTCCTCACTCCACCTGCTGCTCACCCCGCCCTCCCCTTAGGTCCATGTCCCAGAACTCAGCAGTGCTCCCTGAGGAGGAGGATGGTGAGGATGAGCCATCCTGCAGCGAGTCGGAGACGCACTTGTCCCCTCGGCCAGCAGCCCCACACATGGAGGAGGCAAGTTACTGTCCCCAGCTTGGCCAAGGGCCTGTCCTGCCCCATAGCTGCAGGGACTGAACCAGCCACCTTGAACCCTTTCTGGCGGGGCAGTTCTCTGAGCGTGGGCTGAGCCTGTGCTCTCCAGCTGAGTTGGGGCTGCTGATGGAGCCCCAGGAACACCCCTTAGAAAGGCAACATGCTGACCTGACTCCAGCTCCATCGCCTGCACTGTGTGGAGCCTCAGAGTCCATCTAGGTGGAGCACGGGGGGGGGGGGGGGGGGGGGGGGGCGTGCGCTCATGATACCTGGTCTAGGCATCCATCCATGTGCTCCTGTCTTGAGTCACCAGCCAGCTTGGCCCCAGCATTCCCAGACTCTGGTGGCTTCTCTGTCAAGAGGAGGAACAAAATTGGGGTTATGGGACTGCAGGATCTAGGGAGACAATCATGGCCCGCAAGAGCATGGGCAGGTACGGGCAAGGGCAGCAAGGTAAGCACTGCCAGACGGGCGCCAGAGAACTGGAGAGCAACCCAGGGGCTGGGCCATGTTCCCAGTCCCTGTCTCTGGGGCATGTGTTCCCATGTCACAGCGCTGGTGACCTGTGTCCCCTTGGCTGCAGGCTTTAGGGTAGCGGGATGGAACTGAGGACTGGGTCTCTGCTGATCCTGGTGCCCAGTCCTGCTCACCACCTGCCTCACTGTCCCCCAGGACTGTGGTGCGACCCCAGAAAGTGAGAACCTCACCTTGTCCTCGTCGGGGGCCATCGACCAGTCTTCCTGCAGTGGCACTCCACTTTCCTCCACCATCTCTTCCCCAGAGGGTATGTGGGAGGGAGGGAGGGAGGTACCTGGGAGGACACAATGACCACCACCCTGCCAGGGATACAGGCAGGAGCTGCAGAGCGGGGGTATCTGCCTGTGTGTGAGGCAGTACCCTTTGTCTCACCCAGTCCCTGGGACATTGTGGCCGGGGCGCTCTGGCCAGTCCCTGACCTCATCCCCATGCACCTGCAGAGCCCGCGAGCAGTAGCCTGGCGCCTTCGGTCATGTCCATGGTGTCCTCACACAGCTGCCACTCTCAGCTCAGCACCAACACCGTCTCCTCCATGTCTGGCTCCTACGTGGCTCCTGGCACTGAGGATGAGGGGGAGGCGCTTCCTTCACCCAGGGCTGCCAGCAGGGCCCCCTCAGAAGAAGAAGGAGAGGTGAATCCTATGTCCGGGGACACCCACAACTGGGGTGCAGCGCCCTACTTCTGCCTGGAGGCTGGGAGGAGGTTGCTGGCCCTTGGCCTCTTAGGCTGCTCTTTGTTCCTAGGAACTGCCCCGGGCATCTCCAGACAGAAATTTGGGGGGCCTGGAGGAGCAGGATGCAGAGGTGAGAAGCAGCCAGCAGGCCCAAGCCAGAGCACTGCGGGGAGGGCGCTGGCCTTGCATGTAGCTGATCAGGGCACAGTCCCCAGCATCCCATAGGGTCCCCTGACTAGGAGTGATCCCTGAGTGCAGAGCCAGTGTAAGCCCCCAGCATAGCTGGGTATGACGCCAAAACAAAACAAAGCAGAAGGCTCAGGCCCTGGTAACCATGGGCTGTTCTAGCGAGGCCATGGAGTGGACAAGGTGGCCACACGCTCTGCCCTGAGGCCAGGCACGTCCCCTTAGCTGATGTCAGTTCCACAAGGAGTCCTGCCTTCCAGTCCTGTTCCCAGAGCTGTCACCTCTGGGTCAGGCTTGACCCAACTTAGCTATGCCCCAGGCTGGAGGGTCTCCGTGCCCCAGACTGGATCCTCTCAAAAGCCCAACCATGGGCAGCCGCTGACACTTCAATGTGTCTAGTTTGAGTCCAGTCAGTGGAGTTAAGGCCCAGTTAAAGCCAGAGACCCAGAATGGCTCCCAAATGGCCCCTCCCATGGGCTGCAGCCACTTTTTCTTTTTTTTTTTTTTTTTGTTTTTTTTTTGTTTTTGGGCCACACCCGTTTGACGCTCAGGGGTTACTCCTGGCTATGTGCTCAGAAATCGCCCCTGGCTTGGGGGGACCATATGGGACACCGGGGGATCGAACCGCGGTCCTTCCTTGGCTAGCGCTTGCAAGGCAGACACCTTACCTCCAGCGCCACCTACCCGGCCCCTGCAGCCACTTTTTCTTTCCATTCGAGGAGAACAGGGTGGCTCAGACTAGTGAGAGACTCCTACATCGCTTAACATGTCCAATCAGTCCCCCCCAAACACTAGCAGCCTCTGAGCAGCCTCAGTATGAGCAACTCCAGGAAGCAGTATGCCCCACAGCCCCCCACTGTCCTCAGATCATTTTCCTTCCCCTACTCTCCTCAGCCCCCACCCCCTGCTCCTCACCTTCTTCCTTCCACGAGCTCACAGTGCCTCCTCCATCCTAGGGGAACGAGGTGCTGGAGGAAGAGGCCGGATCGCTCACCCCGGAGGACGGTACACAACCTGCTTTGTTCCGGGACCCAGCTGAGGGCAAGGGGATGCTCAGGGCAGGGCAGCCTGGGCCCAGGGAGAGGCAGTCCTTTTTGAGTGATGGAGGAGAATCTGTGCTAGCAGTGTATTGGGGGAACTCAGCACCTGCCAGTGCTTTCTGGGGCTCAGGAGACATAGGGAGCAGTGTGCCTTGAGGGAACCGCACTCCCACTTCCTGCTCCATCCGCTCACCAAATCCAGCCTCTCAGCAGTGCATCTGAGGAAATGGGGACCCTCAAGCTGCAGGTGTGGGGTTTTGTGTCAAAAAGACTGAGCAAGCCTGAGGTCGGCTTTTGGGGGCCATCCGGGAGCTCTGGGGGTCAGACTCAGACCTTGGTGGCAACCTCTCTGGCCAAAGAGCCAGGCTCGGGACCTGTCTGGAGTAAGCACCTGACTCGCTTGCAAAGAAGAATGTTCCAGAAGGTGAAGGGGGTGCACCGTGGGCCTACACCCACACTGGCTCTGAGGGGCGCACCTGCCACCCCCCTGCTTCTGCTTGGGCTGGTGCTGCCTGGGGAGATGCTCAGGGTGCACGCTTGCAGCCAGGGCAGCCTGACTAGATGGGGTGAACCCCAGGCCAATCAGCTTCACCCTCCCAGGAAGCTCTGCTGACTCCAGGGCTCGCTTGCTGACACAAGAGAGAAGACTCTCCTCTCAAGTACTTCCCTCCCTCTTCTTCATGTCAGTTCCCTGAACCTCATCACTGTCACTGCCTGAGTTCTGACAGGAGCCCAGACTCAGGGGACCCTGGAGCCTGCATTTATCTCAGGCAGGGCTTGTGATCACATGCACCCCCCAGACTGTACAGAAACGGGGCCTTCCATGGCTCTCCCTGGCTGGCCTCAGTCACCCACATCCCTCTCTACCCTTTCCCTGGCTGGCCCAGTACTGGGCCTGGGGTGTCAGTGGCAGGCATCAGGAAGGGACCCCCGTTATGACTGACTCCCAGGAGAGCGTGGCCAGCAGGGCCCAGGCGGGTCCAGCGAGCAGGAGGGTGCAGGGACTCCCCATTCATCCCCTGGCTCACTCAACTCCGCTCCGCACTCCTGTGTTTCCTTCCACATTTGGTTTGGTTGTTTTTCGATTTGGTTTTTTTTTTCGTCTCCATCCTTTTACAACCTTGACCTGGGGGCAGCACAAGCAGAGGAGACGCGGGTGGCCCCCCTCTAACCGCGTTCACTCCATTGCAGGCCAGACGACATGCGCTTTTCTAGGCCTGGAGTGTGACAATAACAATGACTTTGACAGCGCCGGCGTGAAAGCACTGGACAATGAGCTGTGCGCTGAGGTCTGCTTGCCTGGTGAGTGGCCACCTGCTGACGTGGACTCGGTGGGGGTCCTACTCGCACCTGCCCTCCTGCCCCACACCAGCGCAGCACCTCCAGAGAGGTTCACGGGGAGCCTAAGACCCTCCTGCCCAGTGGGGTGGGGCGGGGGACCCCAGGTGCCATGAGCACGTTGGAGCTGGAATGGCACTTAGGAGAACCATGACCAGCTGGGCCCAGAGCCCTATGCTAGGAGGTGCCTGTGTGGGCACCTATGACCCCAGAGAGAATCAAGGGGACCGTTTCTGGGGAACCGCTCCTGCTTCCCACACTGAGGCGGCCCTGGAGAATGCCCTGCACAGCTGAGCCTGCTTGGGGCTCCCCTCCTCCTTCCTGTCAGGGGACCCCCACCCTCCCCTCCTCCTTGTGCTCCACTAGTCTTCACATACGAGGACTCCACCCTCCTCTTCCTATTCCCACAGTGCTCCCCCAGAACCCCACACACACACTGGGAACCCTGTCCTCTTTGCGCTCCACTAGTGCTTCCACATACTGGAATCACCCACCCTCCTCTTCGTGCTCCTCGAGTGCTCCCACACACTGGGGCCCCAGCCTTCTGCTCTGCTCGTGCTCCCCAGGGCCCCATACACCCCATGTTTAAGGAGAGGATCCTGTTGTCGTATTCTTGGGGAGCCCTGAAGTCCAAGCACCCCACTGCAGAGCAGCCAGGCCACATCCGGTCCAGTGCTTTTCTCGCCCAGCGAAGCGGCTGCAGGTTTGGGGGGAGCCAGGCCTCTGTGGCTGCCCTCCACACCCCGCTCCATCATGGGGCCTGGGTCCCCGCCTCTGCAGGCCTGTCTCAGGCCTTGTCTCAGGCCCCCGTTTCTCCCTGAGGCAGAGGAGGGAGGCCTGACACATGCTTCTGCCAGCTTCTGTCTGTCCATCTGTCTCCCCACCTTGCTTGTGTCTGTCTGTTATTTCCTCACATCTTGCCAGTGTAAACCCATCTCTCTGTCTGCCCCTTCTCCATTCATCTCATCCTCCAGACTGGGCAAGTTTATGTTCCCCCACCCACCTCTCCTCATGCCGCTGTCCACCCCACCCCACCCCTGTGCTGCTTTGTGGGGCCTGCTTGCTGCCGGGCTTGCTCTCGGTGCTCCCAGGACAGACTAGGACAGGACTCAGCCCTAAGCTGCAGAAATGGGACCTTGGCATCTGTGGCTAGGGGTGGGGTAGCCTGGCCCCCAGGAGACGGCCTCCCTGCCGGCTGTCCTCTCAGGGCTGCCTAGGGCTCACTCTCCCAACCCTGTGTGTGGAGGAGGGAACCCACACTGTGCTGGCAGCAGGGACCGGCTTACTGCTGCTGCTCTTCCTTCCCCTGCGGCCGCTAAGCCAGCCTGCTTGTTGCTGTGGAAGCCTCAGGGAATGGCAGGAGGGAGGAGAGAAGGAAGGGAGGAGAAGGGGAAGTAGGAAGGAATGAAGGAAGGAGAGGGGATGGAAAAGAAGGGAGGAAGGGGAGGGAAAAAGAAAAGGGAAGGAAGTGGTGGAGTGAAAGCACAGCGGGTATGAAGCTCGCCTTGCATGCAGCTGACCTAGGTTCAGTCCTCCACACCCCATCTGGTCTCCTGAGCCAGTAGTTATTCCTGAGTGCAGAGCCAGAATTAACCCCTGAACACCACCCAAAAACTAAAATTCAAAAAAAAAAAGAGGAAAGGAAGAGAGGGATGGCAGGAGAGAACCTAGGGGTTTGTCACAATACGTGCACACACACGCACACTTCACCCAGGGCAGATGTGAGGAGGGAAGCAATCTGTCCTTCTGAGGTGTAGACTGGCCCCTAGTTCTGCTATGAGCCTCCCACAGAATGCAGAACTTTCTGGAAGCATTTGCTAGGGCATTGCAGAATTCTGCTGTAGGCTTGACAGTGGCCGGTGAGCACCCCCTCTCCTTGTCGGCTCCTGGTGGCCAGTTACATGTGGCCCCTTCTTGCCACTGTTAGCCCAGCCCAGCAGCAACACCCAGCACGTTCCAGCCCCACTCTCCTTAAGTCCCATGGGAGGCAGGAAACACTGGTTCCAAAATTGCACTGGAAGTTTTTCCAAGGGTGCCAGCCATGAGCAGATTAGCACTATGAGGACTTGCAGGTAGCTAGGCCCAGAGTTCCGTGGAACCCCCGGGAGGCAGCCTGGCTGGTGCCCCACAGTGCCCAGGGCACCCCTGCGCCCACACACACAGTGAGTCTGGGCCAAATTGGGGTTTATAGTGTAAAAGCAGGGTCCAACACAGTAGCAGAATCCAACATGGGGGGGGGGGCTAGAGCCATATAGGTCCAGTGGGTAGGGTACTGGCTTTGCAAATAGCTGATTAGGTTCCATTTCTAGCACCCATAGGATCCCCCAAGCCTGCCAGGAGTGACTCCTAAGCACAGAACTAGGATTTACATCCGAGCTCCATGGGTGTGCCCCCCCCCCAGTATTCAAATTTAAAATTGTAAACAATTTAAGCCAATAGCACAGTGGGTAGAGCAATGGCCTTGCATGCAGCCAACCCAGGGTCAGTCTGACATCCCATTTGGTCCCCTGAGCCCACCAGGAGTGATTCCTGAGCAAAGAGCGAGGAGTAATTCCTGAGCATTTTCAGATGTGGCCCAAAAACAACAAAATTTAAAAAGAAAAAGAATCAGGTATCATGGGGAGACCTGAGATCTGACCCACACACCAGGTCTGACCCCCCTCAAATTGGCTCCAATGCTGCCTGGTCCTGGGGACTAAGCCTCTTCCTTGGGAGAATCTAAAGCAGGCAGGAGCAGAGAAGAAAACAGTTCAGGGTATTGCTACTGTGGGCGCTGGGGAGAAAGGACAGTGGGGAAGGCACTTGCCTTGCACATGACTGACCTTCGTTCGAACACCGTCACCCCATATGATTCCCTGGAGAGCTCAGCCAAGAGCAGAGCCCAGAGTGGCCACCAAACAAACCAAAGTATTCCTCTTGTGCTCCCCAAATCTCCAGGTCTCCACTCCTTGCATGACAGGAGGTGAGGGAAGGCCTCCTTGGTTCTCTCCGAGGTCGACACCCCCACCCCAACCTGGCTGCCTCTGGGTTCCCAGGGCCACTTGGGACAGTGAGGATCCTGGGAGTGGGGTTCGTGTCTGGGAGGGCCCCGCACTGCAGCGCGTGCTCAGGCGGGAGAGCAGAGCTAGGGTGAGCGGCCGGGTGGATCATGCGTCTCCCTCACCTTCTGTTCTGCTCTCTCCTGCTCAGCAGCCGGCCCGGACTCACGCCCCTAGACATTGAGGAATAGGTATGGACGAGCTCTCCCTACTGCCCGACCCCAGGCCCCCCCACAGGGGAAAGCAGCGCCTCCAACTCTGTGTGGTTGCAGGGCCCTGTGCCACTCCTGCCCCTCAGCTCTGAGAGCCCAGCTGGCCCAGAGCCCCTAGGACTGCCCAGGAAGAGGCAGCTTAAGAGCCCTCTTCAGTCGAGTCTGTCTGCATAGGGGTGCAGAGGGGCCCACAGCTGGGCTGTGCCCCACTCGGATGAGCGTTGTGGCCCTTCAAACAGCACACGGGCAGGGCTGGAGCCATAGAACAGTGGGGAAGGAATTTGCCTTGCACAGCAGCCAACCCAAGTTTGATCTCCGGCATCCCATAGGGGCCCCCACGCTCACCAGGAGTATTTCTGAGCACAGGAGTAATCCCTACGCACGCACCATAAGGTGTGGCTCCCCCCGAAAAGACAAAACAAAAAGCTGGACACAAGCTCAGTCACCCCACCCTCAGGAGCTGGGACCCTGACTGGCCTCCTAAGGGCCAGTGTGGCAGGGGCCCTGCAGTGGTGGAGTTGTGGGGCCAGTTCCCACAGAATGAGGGGGTGATGGTGCAGGCATCTGGGAGCACTTGGTGTGATCAGAATCACTGCAGGGAGGGGGCTTCAGCCTCAACTCTCCAGCCTTCTCTGCTCTAGCCAGAATTCAGAGATCATCTCAGGAGCAAGGCAGCCCCAGACGCAGCCTGTGATGGGGGTGTGGGGCACAGGTGACCCCCTCATCTCCCCTGCCCAGAGCTGCAAACTAGGTTCAAATGAGGGAGGCCCTTGCCTTGGGTCGCAGTGTCCCCAGTGCTCCAAGGACAGGCACCTCAGACCCCACCATGGGTAGGACAGAGGCAGAGAGGTGATGAGCCCTGGTGCCCCACTGGCTTGGCTGCAGCTGTCCCTGCAGGCAGCCTGTCACTTCCTGCCCACCACCACCCCAGCAAACACAATCCTAGGGGGGCCGTCAGCACCTTTGCTCCCACCCCGAACCCCTCTGGCCTGCTGCCCGCTTCCTCCTCCCGGAAGGGGAACTTCGCAGCAAACACGAAGTCCACAGGGCCGGGCCACTGCTGGGACAGGCACACCAGGGCAACTGGACCTGTGACTGAGCCCCACGGAGGGGCCCTCCCTCCACTCTCACATGAACACACAAGGCTTCTCAGCTCTGCCCCTGCAGGCCCACCTGCAGCTAACACAACCCTTCTCTCCCCAGGAGCCTGGCAGGCTGATGACAACGCCCTCGGCCACCGGGGCCACCCACGGTCCTCAGGCAGCAGAGAGGACCCCGAGAACAGGCCATGTGTGTGGGGCCCCTTGGCGGTGTGAGCCCTGCCCAGCACCCGTCCCCTCCCCCCTCCTGCTCCGGACACTGGCCTGGTCCCCACCTTGTCCCCCTGGTCCCCCTGACCCCCTCTGCAGAGACTGGAAGGTGTGCCAAGATGTCGTCGCATGGTGGGACTGAATTTCCAGCACTCCTGGGGAGTGGAGAAGCTCAGAAGGAGAGGGAGAGTGAAAGAGAGAGAGAGAGTGTAAGGAGAGGGAGTGTGTGTGTGTGTGTGTGTGTAAGCTCAGAAGGAGAGGGAGTGTGTGTGTGGAAGCTCAGAAGGAGAGGTGTGTGTGCGTGTGTGTGTGTGTGTGTGTGTGTGTGTAGGAGAAACTCAGAAGGAGAGGTGTATGTGTGTGTGTAGCTCCTGGTTTGGGATGGGGAAGAGAGACTAAGCACCGCACTATAAGGGGATTCCCCAAGACCCTGTTCTCCAGGTGAAAGCTGGCCCTGGGAATGCCCCAGCCCTCCGGATGTCACCCCTGCCGCACTGAGGCAGACCTGGGGCCCCCTATGCCTGGCTCATACCTCATACCGTTCTGTTGCTCCCCACCCCTGCCCCATGGGGCTCACCCCTTCCCACCCCCTGATGAGCTCAGCTGTGCTGTGGCCAGTGATTCGCAAACGGACCCCAGGTGCTTGAAAAGAAGCCCACTCGGCAGGTGGGCTGAGATGACCTGTGAACCCCATTAGCCTCCATTCCACACCCTATGGTGAGCCGCTGGCACAGAAGGAGCCCCTGGGGACTCCTGCACACAGCAGGAGCGGCTGAGTTACTGGTGTGGCTCCATTCCGGCTGTGTCCAAGCACCTCTGAGGGGGCTTTGCCACCCATCAGGGGCCTCTTAACACCCCAGGTGGGTGCTGACCCGTGAGTACACACAGGGTGGGGCTACATGACTGGGAGAAGCCCACCTGCCTGGAACTCCGTGTTCCCTCTGCCCCCTCCACGTTCAGCCGCTCCCGTATTGGATACTTCAGCAATAACCCCACACACCCCAGTTCTCTGGTGTTTGAGTCCCAAAAGCAGTGTGCGTGCGTGTGTGTGTGTGTGTGTGTGTGTGTGTGTGTGTGTGTGTAGGAGAAGCTCAAAAGGAGAGGTGTGGGGGTGTGTGTGTGTGCAGCAGCTTCCAAAGGGCAGCAGCCAATGGGGGGGGGTGAAGGAGAAGGGGGGAGCTTGGAGCAAGCAGCACTCCTTGGACTCTGGGGGTGCACATGGCTTGGCTCTATTCTGTCCTGTAAGATGGTAACGGACACCCCGAAAGGTCCTGCTTCTGGAAGAATCAGGATCTGGGGTGGGAGTGACCTTCCCGTACGTCCCTCTCTACTCTCCTGCATTCCTTTAGTTCTTAGCAAACACCCCGAATCCCAAGGGGCCATCCCCAACCAGCCCCCTATTTGGAGACAGATTAAAGCCCACCTTTCCCCAGGAACACCCCAGGTCGAAGGGGCAGTGTGTGCCCATCTTCATCCCTTGACTCTCAGTCCCAACCCCACCGTGCCAGCACCCACGCAGGGCACACATACCCCCGTGGCACAGACCCACACATGAAGCGGCTCCCCGGGACGGCCCTGCCGTGGGCGCGGTGCGATGCGAGCGTGTCCCCCTCGCTCCCTGGACACCTGGGGGACACCAAGGATGCAATATTTATGGATTGCTGCATGATTCAAGTGAATAAAACTGTTTACAAGAGGAGCTCAGTGGAGCACCCGGATTTCTGGACTGAGGGGCCTCGCGGATGGGGGGCCCAGTGCCATCTCGTGGGCAGCCGGCTGCAGCCCCCCAGTTCTGGGCCCGTCCCTCACTCGCCCCTGCCTGCCTGCCGCCGCACTTGGACCAGACACTGCACCTCATCAATAATTGAAAGGCCGGGGCCAGGGCGGAGGCGAAGCCAGTGCCCGGCAACCCGCACTCCTTAATCCCTGTCGCTGCAAGCGGGGGGACTTCAGCGGGACAAGTGCCACCACCCCGGGCAGGAACTTTGGCCGGGTCCTGGGCTGGGCGAGGTTGCTCCCGGCCGGCCTGGCGCGCTGTCCTCCCTGGGCACTTGGGGAGGGCCGGGGCGCGCGTCCGCGGTGGCCTTGCACGGACCGAGGAGCCTGGCCCGCGAGGGCCGCCCCGGAGCCCCGCGATCGCGGACCTGCAGGCCCTGGACGCCCGGGCGGCAGCGGGAGGGAGGTGGCCCGCGAGCGTCTGCAGAGGGCCGGGGCCGCATCGTCCACGCATCATCAGGGCGGGCGGAGCGGAGGGACGAAGCGCCCAAGCCCGGGGGAGCGGGAGCCGGAGCCCGCGCGCGCCGCTAGCCGCCCATTCGCCGGGCCCGGGGCAGCGCGGGGCGGGTCCGCGGGCGGTTCCCGGGGCGAACGGCCCGTCCGGGCGGCGGCGGGCGCGGTGGCGGGTAAGCGGGGCGGGCGGGGCGGCGCGGGCGACCAGCGAGTCGCGGCCGGCGGGCAGAGCGGCCGGCGCCGTTGCCGTGGAGACGCCTCGGCCAATCGCGGCGGCGGAAGCTGTTTACGGGGGCGGGGCGTCGCCATGGCAGCGAGCGAAGCCTCCGGAGCCGCTACTTAATGCCGGTCCCGGGGCCACTGGCGCTCAGAGAGGCGCCGTCGGGCGGGGAGGCGACGAGGCCCGCCGCTGGGGCGCTGGAGCTGCGGGCGGGGAGACGCGGGAGGCGGGAGGAACTTCGAGAACCTTCCCGTGGCCTGGGCTGCGCTCCGAGCCAGGTAAGGGACGGAGGCGGGAGGGCCGCAGGCTGCCTGCCCCGTGGTCCCCGATGGAAGTAGCGGGTCCGGGGGACTGACAGCGGATCCGGAGAGTTTCGGGGAGACTTTCACTTCCACCGAAACTCTTCTTTCCCCGGGGGTCCCCCATCTCCCCCCCATTCCTGATGACCAGTTCAAGGACCAGCCCGCCTTGTCGACTGCACCATCATCTACTGACCCCTTCCTTCCCCAACCGGGCTACCACCCCCATATCCAATTTGCGGCTGGGCAGACTCGGGGTTCCCTCTTCAGAGACACCCCCAGACCCTCCACCCCAAGTTTGACAGTTTCCTTTAAAGCCTCCCAGGGAGCACACACAGCCTTGCACACGGCCTACCTGGGTTTGGTCCCCCAGAGCCTGCCAGAAGAGATTTCTGAGCGCAGAGCCAGGGGGAACCTCTGAGCATCTCCGGGTGTGACCCCAAAACCAAAAAATTAAAAACATAATGAATAAACAGAGAGAGAAGGATCGAGGAGGACCCCTGGGTTGCAGGTGGGTGAGCTTGGCCGGACAGGGCTTCTGAGCGTCTCCGACCCCACTTTGGCTGCGGGGCGCGTTGCGTCCGAGATGGGCACACGAGCTGCCCACCCCCTCCCCAGCCGGGCCGGGGCTCAGCGGCCTCTTGGTCCCCGCAGGCACCGCAAACGCGCTGGGAGGAGCCGAATGGCCGCGTAACGGGAGCGGCGGGGCCCGGCGGGCGGCTCTGGCCGGGGCCGCTGACCGCCCCCTCGGAGCGTCCCTGCAGACATGGCGCAGAGCTGGCTGCGCCTCTCGGGAGCGGCGGAGGAGCAGCCCGGGCCCGAGGCCAGCCCCGAGGAGCCCGACGCCCTGGATGACAGCCTGACCAGCCTGCAGTGGCTGCAGGAATTCTCCATCCTCAACGCCAAGGCCCCGACCCTGCCGGCCGGGGGCACCGGGGACCCCCACGGCTACCACCAGGTGCCAGGCTCCGTGGCGCCCGGCTCCCCGCTGGCCGCTGACCCAGCCTGCCTGGGGCAGCCGCACACCCCGGGCAAGCCCACCTCGTCCTGCACGCCCCGGACCGCGCCCCCGGGGGTGCTGCAGGCCCAGCCCCCCGACGACGTGGACTACAGCACCAACCCGCGGGTGAAGCCGCCCTACTCCTACGCCACCCTCATCTGCATGGCCATGCAGGCCAGCAAGGCCACCAAGATCACCCTGTCGGCCATCTACAAGTGGATCACCGACAACTTCTGCTACTTCCGCCACGCAGACCCCACCTGGCAGGTAGGGGAGGCCCAGGGCCTGCAGGGGTGTGAGGGGGGCCCTGCCTCTCCCTTCCCTTTCTTTCCCTCCCCTTCCCTTCTCTTACCGCACTGGGCTTCACCCCATCATCCAGGGGGGTGGGAAGGGGATGACCTGCCAAAGAACCTTCCTTAGGGTGCCCCAGAGATGATAGTCAGAGATGGGGGGGGGTGCGTCTGAAGATCCAGGCAGAGAAAATGTTTCTTCTCGAGTGTCAAACCCACAGACCAGGCTGGGTAGTGTTGGAAGGAACAGGGGTCACTGGGGTCATTGGAAAGAGCGCTTGGAGTGCCATTTTTGGGCCTAGATACTAGAATTACTGGTCACTGCCTGGCCCAAGGACAGTTTGGACATCTCTCCTCTGCTCAGGACGCTTTCTTCTGGGTTGGTTGGGAAGTGTGGCTGGGGCAGACTATTAGGGGTAAGACATCTCACTATGTTGGAATAGGGCTGTGTGTGTGTGTGTGTGTGTGTGTGTGTGTGTGTGTGTGTGTCATCTCTCAGTTCTGCCCAGCTCCCCCCCACGTACCCCTCTCCAGTTCCTGCCTCCCCACCTCCCTCACTTCTCACTCAGCCTCCCCAAGGGACAATTACCTGAGCCAGGTGCTTTCCGAAGGGCCTCCTGCCGCCCTGGCTTCCAGTTCCTGGTGTCAGGAACCTGGCTCAGAGTGGCACGAGGCCAGCAGGCAGTAAACACCGAGGGGGGGATCTCTGCCTACCCCAGACCCCCCCTATGCAGCCTGGCATGAGTGAGGCATCAGGAGAGAGACCAGTGACTCTTGCCCAGACACCTCTGTGCGAGAGACTGGAGCTTTTTTGGCATTTTGCTTGCCCTAGGGTGGTGCCATCCATAGCCTCTGAGAAGGCAGAGTGCCAGCATGCTTCCTTCCGCCCACCTGGAAAACTCAGGCAGTGGGATGTGGGTTGCCACCAGGCTTGAGCACTGTGCTCTGAGTACAGTGATGACCTGTGACTCCCAGCTTGGGGTGGGGGGTGAGAGGGAGGCCAGCGGTAGGCTCAACAGTTATGGGAGTAACTGCCACCTCATCATGGCACACACACACACACACACACACACACACTCACAAAGTTTACATGCTCAGCAGCACCGTATGATACACGGGTTCCAAAGACAACCAACAGCCCGAGGCGCAGGCAACAGGGGTCCAGGCCCCTGGGGAGGTGTGGGGGAGCAGAGGCCTTTGGCCAGAGGCCTCAGCAGTGGGGTGAGGGGGTGTGGGCGGCCGCGGGTGGCCAGGCTCGGATGACTGCACAGGCCCATATCCCAGCAACAGGGAACAAAAGAAGCCTGGGCTGGCTGGTGGCTGGTGTCCCAGAGCTGCCCCCCGACACACACACACACACACACACACACACACACACACACACACACACACACACACAGCAGCGCCTCCCTTTCCCAGACCCCTTAGAGAGGTGCAGGGTGGGCTGGGTGGGTGGGGGACCCCGGGTGGATGGGGGACCCCCTCCACTCACCCCAGACCCTGTCTCCCCTCTCGCCCCCCCCCCCAGAACTCCATCCGCCACAACCTGTCCCTGAACAAATGCTTCATCAAAGTGCCGAGGGAGAAGGACGAGCCGGGCAAGGGCGGCTTCTGGCGCATCGACCCCCAGTACGCCGAGAGGCTGCTCAACGGGGCCTTCAAGAAGCGGCGGCTGACCCCCGTGCACATCCACCCGGCCTTCGCCCGCCCGGCCGCTGCCAACGCCGCCGGCAGCCTTGGGGCCACCAAGGCCTCCCCCACGGCCACCTCCACCGCCGCCCCCCAGGAGCCCAGCGCCTCGCCCTGGCCCGGGCCGCTGAGCGTCAACGCCGAGGCCCAGCAGCTGCTGCGCGACTTCGAGGCGGCCACGGGGGAGGCCAGCTGGGGGGCGGCGGGCGAGGGCCGGCTGGGCCACAAGCGCAAGCAGCCGCTGCCCAAGCGGGTGGCCAAGGCGCCCCGGGCCCCCAGCAGCCTGGTGCTGCTGACCCAGGAGGAACAGAGCGAGCTGGAACCCCTCAAGGGCAGCTTTGACTGGGAGACCATCTTCGACGCGGGCACGCTGGGCGGGGAGCTGAGCGCCCTGGAGACCCTGGAGCTGAGTCCCCCGCTGAGCCCAGCCACCACCGACGTGGACCTGGACCTGACGGTGCACGGCCGCCACATCGACTGTCCCGCGCCCTGGGGACCGCCCGGCCAGCACGAGGCCGCCGCCGACAGCCTGGACTTCGACGAGACCTTCCTGGCCACCTCCTTCCTGCAGCACCCCTGGGACGAGAATGGCAGCGGCTGTCTGCCCCCCGAGCCCCTCTTCGAGGCTGGAGACGCGGCCCTGGCCGCAGAACTGCAGGACTGGACCAGCGTGGGCGCCTTCTTGTAAGAAAGGAGCAGCCCCCCGATTTCCACCCACACCTCTGGACAGCGCCCCAGGCTGGGCCCAGACTGTCCCCACCACACACTCACACACCAACATCGCCTCCCACCATGACCCGCTGCAGGCCAGGCCAGGGCACCCAGCCTCCAGCCCAGACTGCCCCCATTGCAAGCTCAGAAGGATCTGGGGGCCCCATGGGACCGGATTTGCTGCCTCCCCGCACCTCCACTCTCCATACAGTGTTTTATTGAACTTCTGGACTTTGTCGGCCCTGCCCCAGGCACCAGAGACTGAGGAACTGTTACTGTCTGGGGGGGCCTGGACTGGGGGGCAAGGACAGTGCTGGGGAGGGGGTTACCCTAGGGTAGCTCCAGCACCCTGCTGCTCCCCCTTTCTCCCAGGTCTCTATCCAGAGAAAGATCCCAGGTACAACAGATACTAATTAGCTGACAGCAAATTAACCCCCCGGGGGCCAGGGTCGAGGCAGCTCCCGTCAAAGCCTCCCCAGGGCCCTGCGGAGCGGAGGGGGGAGGGGGACAGCGTGCCCCAAGTTGGTACAGCACGGCCCAGAAATTTTCTCTAAGGCCCTGGAGGTGGGGGCCAGGCAGGGAGGTGGAGCGGCTGGATCTTGGATCTTCAAGCCTGACCCAGGGCTGAGAGCAGAGGTAGTTGGGGGTGCTGGGGGGGGGGGCCCAGGCTGCGGAGGGACAAACTAATATAGCCAGAGTAGCTGTAGCCCTAGCGGGGAGGAACGTCTGTGTGAGAGAAACTTGGGGCGCGGGGCCATGGTCCCCCCACGCTGCTGGTCTGCACTTGTGGGGGGGTGGAGGAATCCTCACTCAGTCCACCCTGAGCCCCCCACTCCCCGCCAGACTTGGATCCACCCACTTCCGCCTTCACACACACCCCCCATGGGGCAACTTAACCTTTTTTCACGGAAAGTTATTTACGATACAAAATTTTTCAAATTAAAGTTTTTTAAAATCAAAAAAAAAAAAAAAAGGAACAAAAAGGTCCAGCTTGTCACTTTCTTCAAGGAGAAACCCCAGAACCAGTTTTTTGGGGGAGACCTCGTGGTTGGGTTTTATTTTTTTGCGGATGGGTATTAGGGATATGTCTGGTGGGGCTCAGGGCTCACTCCTGGCACTTGAGTTTAGGGATCCCCAATGGTGGGGTTCAGGACCAGGTGGCTCTGCTGGAAATCAGACCCTGTCAGTGTCAGCTGACAAGGCAAGCAAGCGCCTTCCCCCCTGTGCCATCTCTTGAACCCCCTGGGACGACCTCTGTGGGGTGAAGCTTGGCCTGGGTGAGGCTCTGAATACCAGCAGAGGCTCATGGCCTGCCCCTGCCTCGGTGTCCCCAGGGAGGCCTTTGGCATCGGGGGAGTTGTGGGGAGAGCTGAACCTCCTATCCACACAATGTGGAGACTTGACCCCCATAGTGTGGGTGAGGTAGAGTGGGGAAGGCAGGACAGTGCCACCCTCTCTGGCCTGGGGACTCAGGGCTGCTGGCTGGGCTCTTGCCCCCCACTGAGAGGACCTGTCTGGGCTCGCCCGCCCTGCCCCAGCCTTGCCCTGCCTGTCCTCTTGGCCTCTCTAGCCAGGGGACACAGCCTAGAGTCCTTGCACACACACACACACACACACACACACACACACACACACACACACACACACACACACACACACGAGTGCCGCCAAACAAGTACAATTCGCCCCACAGCCCCATCCAGGCCCCTGGCCCATTCCTCTGGCCCCCAGCCCACAGCCTTCCCAGCTCACTCACTGCCTTCATTTCCTAATTATTCCAAATATTTCTCCAAACACACTCAGCAGGCAGGGTGGGGTGAGATGGACTGAGCTAGACCAGCCTCCCCAGGGGTCTCAGCACCCCAACTTTCCCCTCACCCTCCACACAGCACTCTGCCTCTCCCACTCCACACCTCATTCCCCAGCTTTGCAGGACCCAGGGGCCTCCTGATCAGCCGCCAAACCCAGCAAGGGGGATTCGCCTCCTAGACCAGCAGAGCTCCTGGCCTGTGCCCCTGCTGCCTGGGCCTGCCTGAAGAGGAAAGTGGGGGAGGGCAAGTTCCTGCTAGAGCTCCCCGAAAGGGGCACAAACACAGGCTTCCGTGGCTTCTGAAGGTTCCTGATGTTGGGCCAGCATGCGATCAGTGGGTTGAGCACAGCCTTGCTGGTAGGAGGCTGGGGTTCGAGCCACAGACGCACATGGTTCTCAGAGCACCACAAACAAGGAGCCATCAGCAAGCACTGCCAGGTGTGACCCCCCAAAACCCCAAAATCCAACATCAAAGCCACAAAAGCCTGTGACCACATTGATTTGTACCTAGCAGCCAAGCTCACCAACACCAGGTACTCAAGCTATATTAGGGTTCCCTGTGTCCCCACTCCCACGCACCAAGCTGGAGACGCCCCAACACACACTGCTCCCCACCAGCCACCAGGCCTCCTGGGCTCTCCTCTCTGTATTCATTTTGGTTTTGTGGGTGCCCCAAGAGCCATATTTGGGGATCAGCTAATCCTGACTTGGTGTTTGGGGGTCGATCCCACCACAGCTTGCGGGGTGACCACCCAGGATCTCATGCATGAGTAAGGCAAGTGCTCCCTAACCCTCCTATCTCTTCCTAACCTGGCACTTGTCACACCAGATGTGGGAGGGGGCTCATCTTCGTGCCTCCTTGTCCACAGCCCCACCCTGTGTAACCAGCTCTCCACGGGGCTTCACTTCTGTCTGGGCTACACCTGCCGATGCTCAGGACTGAATCCTGGCTCTATGCTCAGGAAATCACACCTGGCGGGCCTCTGGAGACCATATGGGCAGCTGGAATTGAACTCAGGTCTTGGGCCTTCAAGGCCAGTCCCCTCCCCACTGTCCTATCACTTGCTCTCCCCTCCCCAAAAACTAGGAGCCCTTGATTCGTGTCCCGCTGGGTGAGCTCTGACTTGACGCCAAGCTCAGACTTGGGGTCCCTTCCTGCTGCCCAGGGCCAGCCGCCTTGCTCTTGTGGGATGTCTGTAGGTCTGAGAGCCCCCCACAGCCCCCAACCTTGAAAATAAACTCCAGGGCCCGGAGAGATAGCACAGCGGCGTTTGCCTTGCAAGCAGCCGATCCAGGACCAAAGGTGGTTGGTTCAAATCCCGGTGTCCCATAGGGTCCCCCGTGCCTGCCAAGAGCTATTTCTGAGCAGACAGCCAGGAGTGACCCCTGAGCACCGCCGGGTGTGGCCCAAAATCCAAAGGAAAAAAAAAAAAAAGAAAATAAACTCCAGGAACAAAGGGACCGGGCCTCCTGCAGTGCTGCCCCCCACAAGCCAGCACCAGGGCTCTGGGAGGGGCAGGGCCTGAGGGGGGTGAGGTGGGGGAGTCTGGCCCTCCCAGGTAAACAGGTGTATTTGACCTCCCAGCTCCGGGAGTGGGGTAGGGTGGCCAGATGGCAGGCCCGGGCCTGCTGAAGGACTGAGGGGGGGCACTGCCTTAACAATGAGGTGAGCTGACACATTCTTGCGGCCCAGGGGAATGGCAAAGTGGGGGGGCCACCGGGGCCATGCAGTGATGTCGCAGGAGGCACTTGATCACTGCCCCTGGTTCACCGGGTGTCAGGTGGACAGAGGAGAAGGTGGTGATTCAGGGGCCCAGGCTCCCCAGCTGTTCCCAGCAAGGCCCGGTCACCCTGCTTGTGGGCTGTTCCTGGAAGGAGGGGCTGGCCTCCCTTTCCCTGTGAAGGCGGCAGCTTCTAGAATTCAGAGAATCAGCCACCAAAGGCCTGAGCCTTCGGAGACATGGCTTTGTCCCTTTCCGGTCCTGCCAGGGGCCCTTTGAAGCTGGGTCCTCCCAGTTTGCTATTTGCCAAGGAATTAAGCAGAGGCTGAGTCTGCCAGAGCCCCCTAACCCCCACTCTAGGCCTCCCACAGCTCGGCGAATACTGCCCCCAACTGCCCTGGCCCCTCACTTGGCAGCACAGCCTGGCTTCCTGCCCCAGGACACCCCAGTTCCCTCCCACTCACTAAAAGTGAGCAGTTTTTCTGTTTTCTTTTTTTTTTGGGGGGGGGGGTGTCACACCCAGCTGAGCTCAGGAGTTTCTCCTGACTGTGCTCAAGAATCGCTCCAGGGGCCGGGCGGTGGCGCTAAAGGTAAGGTACCTGCCTTACCTGCGCTACCCTAGGACGGACCACGGTTCGATCCCCCGGCGTCCCATATGGTCCCCCAAGCCAGGAGCGACTTCTGAGCGCATAGCCAGGAGTAACCCCTGAGCGTCACCAGGTGTGGCCCAAAAACCAAAAAAAAAAAAAAAAAAAAAAGAATCGCTCCAGCAAGGTTCTGGAGACCAAATGGGATGTCAAGGATCGAACCTGGGTCACCACTTGCAAGGCAAATGTCCCCCTCTCCCGCCTGCTATGTTATTGCTCTGGCCCTAAGCAGTTTTTCTTGTCTATGGTTCAATGATAACCACTGAAAGTTTGAGGGGCCCTAGAGGTTCTCAAGCCGAGCGTGTAGAGTCTGGCTGGGGTGCTTTGGGCTTTGCTCTTTCTGGAGTTACAGCTTCTTGGTAGTGACTGAATGAATGAATGAGTGAGTGAATGAATAAGCTACCGTCTGAGCAGCACCCCACACTGTAGCTTCGGTAGAGGTGGGGTACTTGGGCAAATGCACCTGCAGACACCCCAAGAGCTGTAATAAAGTCTGGGCCTTGTCCCAGCAGCTGTTCAGAAGCCCCCGGCTGAAAGTGGGTCCACGTAGGTCCTCAGAGCATCTTCAGCCTAGGAAGAGGGTGGGGGTGACCAGGCCTGGGGTGGGGGTGTCTGCTCCTCCTAGGAAATAGGAACAAACCCAGCAGAGAAAAAGGCATGTTGTTTGTGGGGGCACTTCCTGGTAGTGCTCAGGGCTTCCTCTTGGTTCTGCACTCTTGAGAGCTTAGGAACCATATAGGATGCTGGGGATTGAACTGGGGTCGCAGAATGCAAGGTAAGGGCCCCACCTGCCCTCATCACTCTCATCACTTTTTTGTTTATTTTAGTTTTGGGACTATACCCATCAGTTCTCAGGGATTCCTTCTGCTTCTGTGCTCAGAAATAATTCCCGGAAGGCTTGGGAGACCCTATAAGATGTCAGGGATCGGGCCCGGAGAGATAGCACAGCGGCTTGCAAACAGCCAATCCTGGACCAAAGGTGGTTGGTTCGAATCCCGGTGTCCCATATGGTCCCCCGTGCCTGCCAGGAGCTATTTCTGAGCAGACAGCCAGGAGTAACCCCTGAGCACCGCCGGGTGTGGCCCAAAAACCAAAAAAAAAAAAAAAAAAAAAAAAAAGATGTCAGGGATCAAACCCAGGTTGGCCACATGGAAAGCAAACACCCTCTCTGCGGACTCTCTCTCATGCCCCACATTTTTTTTTTAATTCTATCCACCCTTCAGAGCCTGGAACTCAAAAGGGTCTGTGGCCACCTCTCCTGGGTCACAGGATGGAGCTGTGCCCTGTACTTGGTGCCTGGTCAGAGGCCTGGAGTGATGGAACATGACACCAAAGCTGGTCCTGATACCGGGTAAAGAATAACCCTGAAGTGCTGTCATCCCTATCCCCCAGCACCCCATGAAAGCCAGAACCAGCCATAGTCCAGGAACCAACAGGTGACAATACAGGGACACTGTTCTGCCCTATCATCTGGCCAGATGACTCATCTCGGGAGGTCCCATCCCAGCTCTCAGCTGCCCTCTGGAGTCCAATTCACTGGAGATTTGGGTCTGACACTGGGAACTGGGAGACCCCATTAGTCACCGAGGCGCCAGCAAATGCCACCCAGTTTCACCTGTCAGGTTTGCAGGTCCACATGGAGGGGGGCTTGGGGGTGGTTTGGGCAGCTGAAAGGGTCTGTGGTCACTGACTGCAGCTCTGAGGAACCTTCCAATGTCCCCACAGATGAGAAAACAGAGAGGCCGCAGCTCCAAGCTAGCAGCATAGCTGGAGGCTGCCATGGGGCCCAGCACAGCACCTCCAAGACTCCTTGAGGACATCACCTCATGTAGTCATTCTATTCACTCATTCATTCCATCACGAATTCACACTCTTTAATTTACTTACTCAGTCTTTCATTCATTCACTTACTAATTTGCCCATCACTCTTTTTTTCATTCACTTGCTCATTCATTGAATCATTCTCTCCTCTCTCTCTCTCTCTCTCTCTCTCTCTCTCTCTCTCTCTCTCTCTCTCTCTTTTATTTATTTATTTTTTTGGGGAGCCACATCCAGTGGCACTCTGGGGTTACTTCTGGCTCTGTGCTCAGAAATCGTTCCTGGCAGGCTTGGGGAATCATATGGGATGCCGGGGATGGAACCTGGGCAGGTCACAAGCAAGGCAAACTCTACCCACTGTGCAACCTCTCTGGCCCTCTCATTCTCTCATTTACTCACACATTCTCCCATTCATTGAGTAACTTTCTCATTCATTCATTCACTCACTCATTCATTCATTCCCTCCCTCTCTCGCTTGCTCTCCAAACCTGACAGGTAGGAGCCCCCTCCTGCCGAGAAAGAACTCATGCTCAAGAGCACCAAACCCAGAGCAAACCCCAGTAGGTCCCGAGAAGGCACCAGGCCAGGTCAAGTCATTCAACCCTCCCCACCCACTCCCTAACGACCCCCAGCGACCCTCCGCTTCCAAGGCACTGGAAATCTGGGATCAAGTGGGAGCTGGAGGTGAGGCAAAGGCCCCAGTCCCCTAGACCTAAGAACTGGAGGTGTTGGCTTCTGGGAGAGGGTCTGGGGGGACCTTTGCCAGCCCAGGCCGAAGGTGCAGCGGGCGGCCTGGATCTGGATGGCATGGGCAAGTCTTGGCTGCATCAAAGCGCTGAGTCACGTTCCCAGCACAAGGCCCCTGGGGAACCACCACCACCCGGGAGCTGAGCACAGGGATGTGGAGTGCGCTGGAGAGGGCGTAGCTATGAGCTGGGCGTGGTTTCTAGATAAGGTGGGTGTCGGGTGCCACCTTGCGGCCTACCTGCGTCTGCATCCAGCCCAGGACGGGGCCTGGTACCCAGCCAACCTAGCCCTAGCTGGGTGGGATGTGTAGTGGGGATGGGGGGGAAACCCCTGAGGCTGGAAATCTGCTCGTGGAGTTTTGGGGATTTGTTTTGGGGAGGGGGACACACTTGCCTCATGGCTTACTCCTGCTCAGAGTCACTCCTGGCAGTGCTGGGGGACCTTCTATGTTGTGCATGGCAGATGCCTTGGGTCTGAACCATCTCTCCAACCCGGCATGGGATTAGGGAAAGACAAACGGGTCCAGGGGCTAAAGTTCGAACCCTGGCATCCCATATGGTCCATCATGCACCGCCAGGAGTGATACCTGAGCGCAGTCCCAGGATTAGTGCATGATGAGTACTTCTGGATGTGGTCCAAAAACAAAAACAAAAGAGGGCACCAGTCTTGTAGAAGCACAACTCTGAGATCCAAGTTGCTCCAGGGAGAAAGGAAAGGAAGGACAGTGTGTATGTGTGTGCACATGTCCTTGTGTGACCTTGAGTCCCCAGAGCTCTGACTTTCCCAGCCGCTCTCCAGCTCCTCCAGGCCATCCTCTGGGAGTCTGCGCAGCCAGTGGCAGCTTTTCCCTGGAGTGTGGGTCCCTGTGCAGGCTCAGGGAGCCGAGAGCCTGGAGCTGACTGTGGAGTCACAGAGAGGTCATGGAAATAGTGGCCCTGACACCCCCCCCCCCTTTGCAGCCGCAGAGCATCATCTTAGACTGGATTGGTTCCGGTTCCTGGCACACAATCCCTGGGTCCAGGACCTGAGCCTTCCCCAGCATTCATTAGTGATGGGTGTTCAAGTTTGTTATTTCACTGTATTTATTCAGACTGTTCTAGGGTGAATTGCTGTAGATCGGATTCTCAAGAAGCTGGCCCCCCTCTTTTCTTTAGCTTATTAAATTGGGGAGCCTGAAGTTACTACTCCTTCATAATCTTTCAGTGGCTGCGGCTCACTATAGTGTCACCCGTTGTATTTCTTTTATATGTTTTGTTTTGTTTTGTTTTTGTTTTGGGGTCACACCCGGCAGCACTCAGGGATTAGTCAGGGCTCTACACTCAGAAATCGCTCCTGGCAGGCTCGGGTGACCATATGGGATGTCAGGATTCGAACCACCGACCTTCTGCATGCAAGGCCTTACCTCCATGCTATCTCTCCGGCCCCGATTCCCATCTTCTTTTCTAAATATCTAGAGTTGGAAATTTCCCTATACACACACTGTCCTGCATCCCACCCATTCCCTATACACACACTGTCCTGCATCCCACCCATTTGCATTGCATTCAGCATTAAACATGAGATGCTGGTAACCATTTTTCTTCTGTGTTTGTTTATTTTGTTTTTGGGACACACCCAGTGGTGTTCAGGGGTTATTTTCTGACTCAGCACTCAAGAATCACTCCTGGCCAGCTCAGGGAATCATATGGGATGCTAGGGATCGAATCTGGGTTGACTGCATGCAAGGCATGCATCACCTTACCCACTGTGCTACTACTCTGGCCCCTGGTAAATATTTTATATTAGAGCCAGGAGTAAGCCCTGAGCACTGTTAGACTGCTATGACAGTATGGAGAGTCCTCCTGGTGTGGCCAAGGCTTCCAGTTGAAACCCCAATTTTACTCCTTTTATTAAAATATGTTGTGTTGGGGGCAGGAGAGATAGCATGAAGGTAAGGTGTTTGCCTTTTATGCAGAAAGCTCGGTGGTTCAAATCCCGGCATCCTATATAGTCCCCTGAGCCTGCCAGGAGCAACCCCTGAGCACTGCCAAGTGTGACTCAAAAAAAAAAAAAGTTGTGTTTGCTAGTGGGAATTGGAGCATTTTTGAGGGGTAAGAAAGGGATCACACTTGGTTGTGTTCAAGGGAATATCCTGGTACTGTATTCAGCAGGACCAACCATGGGAATGGAACCTAGATCTCCTGTGTGTCTGCCTGAGTCCCCTCACTAACCCTGGGTTATGTTTTGTCCACCTCTGCATTTCCTTATCCTCACATGCTGGCCCTAAAATTAGACTCATCTGAACTCTTCTTTTCATCCAGACTGTCCTATCCGGTGGCCATGAGAGGCTGCTTTGGCTTGGGAGTCACTGGAAGAATAACAGGGTTGCACAAGTGAAGCAAAGGCAACATCACTGAGCTATCTCCAAGAGCCTGATAGCCAGTGGGCAGCACCGTACACATGAACAGCTGAGGAAGCAGATGACATAGGAGCCTGGTGCCCCCTTCCTGTTGGAGAGTGAGACCCAAAAATAGCCCAGGATGCTATCTGGCACAGACATGGCTGGCAGAAAGTTCTGGAAACATGGCAGTGGATTAACAAATTAATTACACTTGGGGAAATGTGAGAGAATAGCACACGCACACACACAAGCACACAGAGGCAGATACAAATATGCAAGCTTTCATCACAAAGTTTCATCACAGGGGAGGAATTCTTTGCTATGGAGCAGAGAGACTCTCTATTCAGCCTTCTACTCCCTTGGCAGAAAAAAATTTTCAGTGCCCCCCCCCCCCCCGAAACATACCTTGCTTAAGTGAACAAATTAATCCCCCCAATTGACCTATAAGCTATTTTACTGGTCTCTGCACCTTTATTTATTTATTTATTTATTTATTTTTGGTTTTTGGGCCACACCCGGTGACGCTCAGGGGTTACTCCTGGCTATGTGCTCAGAAGTCACTCCTGGCTTGGAGGACCATATGGGACGCCGGGGGATCGAACCGCGGTCCATCTAGCGCAGGCAAGATAGGCACCTTACCTCTAGC